>NC_092066.1:20860000-20862500 GCF_039877785.1 Chaetodon trifascialis
TGTGTGTGTGTGTTTCAAACACAGCTAGGTGAGGGGACTTCTTTTTGTACTGTGGAATCCAGCCTCCAGCTGCGGTCATGTATACAGGTCAATATGACATCATTTTGAAGAACATTTCATTTTTGGTGTGTTCCTGCTGAATGCCAATGTGTCGAATCTCATTTTGTCAGTTGAATCACTGCACTTGTTTTGAGCTGTCACTGTACACAGAACACACAATAAAATGTGCATGTGTATAGCAGGCTTTAAGCCTTTAAAAACCTTACCTAGTACCTAACTTTAATCACCTACCTGGCCTAGAAATGTCAATTTTACCTATGTTTTTGGCATTAAATACACATAGGTATCCACAGCACAGAGTATGAAAGGTGTTGTTGAAGGAATGTGTGTACACCAGTGTGAACAAACATTTGTGTTCTCACACTGCTGCCTTTAAATGTGTGTGCGTGTGTCCACATTAATGATTCTAAGGCAGCTCTGTGCTCTGAGAGAACACGACTGCAGGGAAAATCAATACCTGGACCCTCCCTGTCGCACACATGCACGCACCCACGCAGACACAAAGCAGAATCCACACAAAATGCATCACTGTGAACTTGTCAGCTGCAATGATTGTATCTCTCTGTTGTTGTCCTCATATTGTATTTATTATTTTTATACTGATGAGCACCTATGAGTCTGAAATAAAGTTAAATTGAATTGAATTATGAGCCTCTACAAGCTGCTGGAAACTCATCAGAAAGTCATACAATCACTGTGTGTGTGTGTGTGTGTGTGTGTGTGTGTGTGTGTGTGTGTGTGTGTGTGTGTGTGTGTGTGTGTGTGTGAATGAATATATGTGTAACCTACTTTTCGATCTCACTGTTTTTACAGGTGCGTGGGACGCAGGAGGAAGAGGAGGAGGATGAAGGAGTGCCGGGGTCTGTCTTGCTGCTTTCTCCGTTGCTCGTTGAAGGCATCTCTGTAAACACACACACACACACACACACACACACACACACACACACACACACACACACACACACACACACACACACACACACACACACACACACACACACACACACACACACACACACGTGGCATTGTTAACATTGGATGGTGACTTTTCTTGCTGCAATAAGCGTTCACACACTTCACTGCTAAATTCAAGAGACATGAGGCAAACTGAGGAGACACAGCTCAACGAAAAGGCAGCACTGTTGGCAAATTATGTGTGTGTGTGTGTAACTGTCAAGCAATGACTAAACGAATAGATTGGTTTGTGTATTTTGCATTTGTATTTTTAAAAATGTTTTTAACTTACCGTCATTGACCCATTTGGAGAATTCGGGCGTTATTCTGTTAGAAGGCATTCCACCGCTGCAACACAGAGACAAACGCTGCTATGAACAGAGCCTGAAGGCCACATTCCATTTGGCTAACAGGAGTTTTGTTAGGTCAGTATCGTGCTACTTTGACTGTGTAGTGGCTGAGGCTTCATACTTGAGCACGGCTCCCCGTAGCGCCTCCCTCTCTCTGGCCTCTCCTTGGTCCTCTCCAGCCCCAGAGCAGGGGATGATGTCGGCCTCGGTGTACTGGGCCTTGCCGTACTCCAAGGTGTCATCCCCGTCCACGTCGAGGTCGGCGTCGCTGTCTGCCGCACTCTCCTTGATGCTACACGTGGCAAAACCTGTTCCTGTGAAAACAACAAAGAAAATTTTCAGAACACTTTTTACTGAAGAACCACGAAATCTGATGATGGGAACAAGACGACACCCACTGTGAGAGTAAGATTTGCCCATTGCTCGGAGTGCTAAAATATGCAAAAACATGTTCGTTTGATCAGAAAGTAGAGATATTTGGAACCTGCAAACATAGGATTTGTTGAAAAAAATCTAACTAAAAATAACCCTGCAGAGGACAAGTGAAGATCTGAAATTTAGCTCTTTCAAAACTTAACTTTTTCTCAACAATTAAGGACTTGCAGATGGAGGTGGAGGAGACAAAGATTGACACCTCGACCATCAATCTTTGTGGAAGCGAAAGGGTGTGTGGGTGTGTGTGTGTGTGTGTGTGTGTGTGTGTGTGTGTGTGTGTGTGTGTGTGTGTGTGCGCGTGTGCATGAGTGGCACTTCTATAAACCCAGTGATGAACGCTCAGACAAACCCTTACCGCTCCCTGACTGCTCCCTTCAGCTCCACTTAGCCACAGAGCCGGCTGTGTGTGTGTCCGTCACTTAGAGGTGTCTCTTCAGTGTTTGTTTGAGACTGTCTGTCCCTCTGTCACTTAGGCCCTGTCTCTCCAACCCCTTGAAGGTGTGTGTGTGCACGCCGCCAGCGTTTGAGTCTGTCTAACTGTCACTTATACCATGTCTGTCTACCTCGCAAAGGTAGGTAAGGCGTGTGTTTGCAGCAGTGTACGCCCTGACTATTCGAGCACTTGAAGGCAGGTAGGTGCGTGTGTGTGTGCGTGTGCGCACACTTGTGTTTCACTTAAAGTGTGACTCTGTGTGTGTCTA
>NC_092066.1:20867500-20880000 GCF_039877785.1 Chaetodon trifascialis
CTGCTGTGGCTGGACACGACCGTGACAGCTCAGTCACAAACTGACGGGAAACAAAAGCAGTACGAGGTGTGTGTGTGTGTACCTCTGAAGCCTCCCTCCAGCAAAGCCGTAGCTCTGATCCTCTTCTGCCCCGCCCACTCGTACTCCTCAAAGCCCCGCCCATTCTCTCCATCCATGTCTGCAGAATCATCATCACCTAACGCGCCCTCACGCTGACAGACACACACAGACAGACACACACAGACATGTTAATCAGAGCAACGGTACCACCGTGAGTACCACCATCTTGCAGATTTCAACTTTAAGTACACAACTTTACTGTTTTAAATAGTGGTGGTGGAGGATAGGCCAGATCTCCGCAGCACGCTTTATCTGTACCATGCCATGAGCAGCTGTGATGACTTCCTGTACTGTTGGCAAATGTCAATCAGACACGAACTGCACGAAACACCCAATCATCTTTGCCCAACCACTTGATTGGCGGCACCAAATATTTTCTTCTTCTGTTCTTTTCCACAAAACACAAAGGTAAATCCACTGAACTTGTGTACTATACCTTTTTGTGGCTACACTTAATATGTTTTTAACCAATTCAGTTTCCTCAACAGCTTTGTTTTGCTGTGCTTGTTGTTAGTATAATGAAGTCTATTCCACCCGGAACAGTTTCAAAAAAAGAGAAAAGCTAAGTGCTGGAAAATGTCAAAAATCTTTCGCTTGATTTTATTAGGCCAAAGGTAAGTCTTTGAGGCTAACCCTTAGACACTTGCATTGGACAGTAATCAGTTATTTGGTCCAAGATTACTGCATTATTATTTACATGTTTCACTGTGAAGCTGCAGCAGAATGTGATAAGCTTCCAGAAATGTTTAGATACACATCAAAGAGAAGAGGAAGAAGAATGGAGCTTTGGCCGTGGCTGAAAACGGGACTTTAACGTCTCAGCACAGTGTGGATGAATGCAGGACTCTCACGCTGTGCACTGAAAACACAGCTCAAATGGTATGGCACAGCAGTGAACGCCTAAAGCATGCTACTGGAAAACAGGTTAACAGTGTCTCTATAGCTACTGTAATGGACAGCAGTCAGTGAGGTGAGATACAGGAGGAGCGGTGATGATTGGTAGTCTACTCTTTAGCGTCTACAGGAAAGACAGACTGGTGAACTGACAGAAAAAGGCTGTCATTGTTGTTCTGTTTGTGCTACATCTAAAGCAAGCAAAGCCAAATTGGCCAAAGTCAACGGATACTAAAGATCTAACTGTTATGCTCATACATGAGCTGCATGCCAGTGAACAAGATGCAACCATGTCATATGGGATAAACTGCAGATACAAGCCTTCGACTTCAAAACAATGTTTTTGTCACAGCTTTGCAAGAACAAACTTTAATTCTGGACAAACTTTGATGTCCGTGTCTTTTGATGGTCGAGTCCACGCACAGTTATTCCCATATGATGTGAATGCAGTACCACAATATAAAAGGAAGTTAAAGCTTGAGAAACTACAGTTGCTATTGGTCGGTATCTGCACTAATGTACAGAAGTGACTGGACAGCATCTACAGGAAGAGAAGAGGTCGACAGGCTGTCCGACTGAAGGAAGGCGGGGTTCGGGGCCAGGATTGTACTACCTGGATCAGGCATTGTTCCACATGTCTACTCATCTCCTCCTCGCTCCCAGCCAATGGGGCACTGCACAGCGGACATACCTGGCCCCCCTCCTCAGGCTTCCTCCTCTTCATCTTCCCTATACGGGCTGGAAATGGATGGGTAGTCAAAGGAGAGAGACAGAAAGACACATTTTTAATGCTAGTTTAATTTTAAAAGTCTCTAATCATCTAAGTTTTCAAGCATGTTTCCTCGACCGATAACGGCACTGTTTTCAAGGAAAAGGAAGAATCTAAAAAACACCTGAGGAATATTTATGCCAGGTGAATCTGCCTTGACTGGAGATCATACGCAGTGTAACAGAACTCAATTCTTTACAAGCTTAGCAGCATGTGAGAGAAGGCTGAGCTGGCTAAACTTGGCCTCTTCTGAAACGTGTAAAGAGAGAAAGGACAAGATGTCACCGGACATGACAGCCTAAACCGCCTTCCTACACTCCACATCCACGCCATTCCTCTCCCTCTGCCTCTCCTCCCTTTCCTCCCCTGCCCTCCTGTCACAGCTGCCCCACCGCCACGCGCACACACATTTAATTAGAAATTTAACAGAGCAGAACAGCCGTCATTGCGCCCCGAGTCTCTGTCGTTTTTTCTTAACTGCAAATGGCGCGCGGGGACATTAATTTTTAGCTGGCTGGGAAAGCAGAGGAGGCCAAGAGGGACCATGGCGAGGGATGGAGGGAAAGGAGGAGGAAGACATAAGGCGATATGCCATTACTGCAGGGGAGGACGGTGGAGGGAGTGAGGCTGGGTGGGTTAAAAAGAGAAACGGCCTCCTCCTCCTCCTCCTCCTGGCCAATTCTCCCCTGACGCTAATCGAGGGGAGCGTTGTTAAATAGAGAAGGGAAAGGGCTGCTAATTAGGTCCGGCAGGGATCTCTGCCCCCCCTCAGCCATTATACCCCACATGAGAATGATTCCTAGTTTCACATGAGGGCAAAAAGAAAGTAATGGAGGGCGAAGTTTAAACTAAGTCTTCACTGCCTCTTGTCATGGGCTCTGACTGAAAAAGGCTGACTTATCTGCCGCCTCAAGACTGGAAACACCACATTTCTTGCAACAGAGACAACAGCCTATGTGGTGACAGTCAGCTGTTACAGATACAAACACACTGAGTAGATCAGCACCTCTTGGTTTACACTGCTTCGGACAGTATTTTCAGTAAGAGTTGACATGGGTGACCTGAGAAAAACTCTTGTGTGGACTGTGGTGTAACTTAAAGCACTGCTCAACTAAGCAGCAGTACTTGGTGATTAGGAAAGCTGGAAGCTCAGAAGCCTTTGTCAGAGCTCAGTCCCAGTTGGTGCCTAGTGTTAAAAGGCAACATTCACGTCCCCAAGATCAGATTTTCCAAAAAAATACCCAGAAACAAAATGCTGAATACAGACACTTTGCAGAATCCTCAAAGACTCCTCTAACAATCTGGATGAAACATCACATTTTCAGCCTGTTTCCCAAACTGTGCCACTTTTTACTAATCTAAGCAAAGCAGTTAGCTGGAAATGGCAAACTTCCAAACTCAGTGTTTTACAATGCGAGCCAAAAGTTTCTCTGTAGTCATATTGTTAAGTTTTTGCTTGTGTTTGACAAAAAGAGCCAGCAGATATGTAATTTCTGACGACAGGGATTAGGAAATACAGACGCTATAACCAGACGGATTGCAGAGTCTTTGTGGATTCTTAAAATACCGTCAGAGCAGCACTAAGTGTTGTTTAACAGCCCTCTGGGCTACTAAGAGCTGAAATGAGCTTAACCCATGCAATAAAGATGCTTCTGGCATTACAAAATAAAATATACTGCAATAATGTGGAAAGGTCCACACACTGAAAACTCCCAGTACAAAATATTTCTTGTCACCACATGTTTCAGGAGCACTGCTCCCAAAAACCACAGGTGTCTGACATCATCAATGACGAATGACAGATCAGCATCACAAATAAATAATAGTACAATAAGCTTCATTCAATCAGACCACACATCTCTCAGAAATGACTAAACATCAGGTAACAGTGTATAAAAAACTTTTATGTCTCCTGTGCCTTGACATCAGTGATATTATCATGTTTCTTTTAATTTCATCATTCATTTCAAACTGAACTGCAGATTTACTGACTCATATATAGGCTGTAAGCTTTATACAACATATTTAAAATGTTCATTTATTTTACAGTTCTTTCTGTCAAATGTTCAAAGATTAAAATGAATATGTATGATATTAAACCAGAGCAGAAAACTAAAGAACGCACTCAGGATGTGTACATACCATTCAATCTCGTTTGCCTGTTTGCTCGAACTCGTAAAAATGTCTGCAAACAGAGAGGAACAAAAGAGGGAAAGAAATATACATTAGATAATCAAGAAACATTATATTATGTTTACGAGTAGAAATATAACTTTTCTGAATGAGATTGCTTTGGATGCTGAAGGGTTGTATGCTGAGACCAGGGCACTGTAAACAAACGTACTTCTCTCTTGTTTTCCACCTCCTCCATAACTGTCGGGCTTCACCCGCAGCTCATTCTACAGCCGCCAAAACTCACTGCTGTAAACTGCCCGACTGAGTCTCCAGATACTGTTCATCACTGCAAACCAAGGCTCGCATTTAGAAATTAATACGGATGGAAAAGGATTGAAAGTGGCGCCCGTATAGACAAATACCACTCATGTCTGACGCCATGTTGGCTTGTTTTGATCATGTGACCGCGCTGGAGGCGGAAGTGGGGAAACGTCACATGTCGTTCCGAATCCCGACCGCTAGGGGGAAGCAACGGGTTTCATTAAACGGTTCCCTTTTAATTAATGGGTTTGGTGTTTTCCATACAGACTAAACTAGATGCACAACGATTGTTCTGCTACCTTGACTACTACTGTTTGTGTAGACTAATACAAAGACAAGATGTTATATATATTAAATATGTTACTGAGCTGAACAGTTGTGTTCAGTATTTGTGAACATCTCTACTTTTTACTTAAGTATTGTTTCTTGGTTTCTGGTGTTTTCTTCAACTCTTAAGCCCTTTCTGTGTGTGCAGCAGATTATTCACTGTTAGGAACTGTCAGTGGTGGACAAAGTGCTCAGATTCTTTCCTCAATTGAAAGTACCAGTACAACAAAAAGCTGGAAAAGACCTGCATTCAGAATCCTACTTTAGTAAAAAGTAAAACAGGTGTTACCAGCAAAATGTACTTAGAGTATCAAAAGTACTCATTATGCAGAAAATGGCCCTTGTAACTATTATATATTACATTAATAGACTGTTAATTTTTAATTGAATTGTATTTTTTGGATTTTTACCAAATGTCAGATTCTCAAATGTCACAGGTTCCCCGTTCAGACAGCTCTTATTGTAAGGGGTCACAAAGGCCAAAAAGATTGAACCACTGGTTTGATCTTGAGTAATAGGTTGTGTTTTTATCTTATATGTTTTTTTCTGTGGAATTTGCAAAGTAGATTACAGTACAAAGCCCAGTATTTCCCTATGAAAAGTAGTGGTGTAGAAGTATAAAGTGTGTAAAAGTACCTCAAAAGTGTACATAAGTGCAGTACTTGAGTAAATGTAGTCAGTTATGGTCAGCCACAGGCAACTGTGGCATACAATTAAATTCTCCATTTATCTAACTGAATGTAGAACATTTGGGGTCTTGGGTAGTTCAGGATGCCTGGGGTAAATTCTCTGTATCATTAAGAATAATAGTCTTATCATTAAAAGTATGGCATTAAGAAATAGATTAAGTGAGGTCAGATTTCTTCGTCCTCTCCACCTCTGTCTCTTGCAGAATGAGCACCTCGGGTCTACTGGGATTCAAACCCAAAGGCCTGTAAGTCTTTAGCTATATGCTGACTAAAGCATCCCCAGTCACAGTTATGGATGCCCTCTCTTTGACACGGCAACAGTGAGTAGGCGGCGGTTCAGTCCACTCACCGTCAGCCCATCGTCCATCAGTGAGAGCTGACAAGCAGTCAGGCCTTCTCCTTCTGTTCTAGTCCTCCATCTGTCTCCTCACTCCTTCCCTCTCTCCCCTCCCTGCCAGCACTTGAGTTATAGGCCCACTTGCCTCGCATCGCCACTACTACCGTATCATTATGATACACTCACTGAATGGCTGCGGGTAGGTCAGGTTTTTAGAGGAGGGGAAGAGGTAGAGAGGTAAAGAGCACTGAGACGGACTGACAGGCAGAGAGAAGGTGGCAAAGTCTGCCATTATGCTTCATTTTCAGGGTGGTAAAAAGAGTCACCATTGACTTAATCATTTGTATAATATAAGGTGATTTCAGCAGTTTCACTTAATGAGAAAATCTACTTTATCGCTATAAGGTCTTTATGAGCTGTGTCATCCTGAACGTATGGATGTAACGTCTGCATGGACTTAATAGTTCTTATTTTATGGTGTAAGGGGGGAAACCCACTTAACCCAGAGATACATCATGGCCAGAAGAATTACCCGAACAAACTTTGATGAATTTAAGAGATAAAAGCAGTCAGGGAGGCTTTAAAGACAGCTGAGATTTAAGGAGATTGGCCTGTTGGTCAATTTAACTGCTGAGAGGGCCTAAAAACCAAAATCTACCATGATCCTCTGCTATACTGCTATACATCTGTCATAATTAGGGAAAGTCACAACTTGATTCAATACATTCTGGAAGTCCCATGATTTGCAACGTAGTTAATCCCAAAAAAGCAGCGCAATTCCTTTTTCAATCGATTTTGACAGTCAGCTTAATGAAAGTATAAGACGAAAGGAGGGCATCACTGAGGCCCATCTGTCTGATCCAGGGGTTGATCAGCAGCAAAGTAATATAAACAGAAGGGGAGCTTTATGATTGCACAAATTAAGCAGATGTGTGACAGAAACAAAAGATATCATCTCATCTTAAAGCATTGCACACAGCATAGAATCGCATACAGCACTGAACAATAAAAAGCAGCTTAATGACGAACTCTGCAAAGTACAGACTACGTCACTGATGTTCAAAATGTGCCATCTACCAGAGACAACAACACTGACAGTTGAAATCTCCAAATGACGGCTGCTTGTGGAAATTCAGACAGGATGAGTAGCAAAGTGCGCTGCATGTAATAAACCACACCGTATATTAAAAAACTAGGTTTGGAACGTCAGCATGTGAAGCATGCTTAATCTGTGCTATCATTCAGGCCTTGTGACTACACTACAGCCGGATATTGCTAAGCTAAACAGAATATAGCATTTGCAGTAGGAGTGGAGTGTTTAGGATTATATTATCATATTATTATTATACCACTGCCACTGAAAATTCTTCACCCTGATTGGCTGACAGGTGAGAATACCCTCTGACATGTTCACTCCTCAGGATGATTGTAGTTCTTTTGGTCATTACTGAACATATACCTCATTGGTTATTATCTCTTATTAGTAATACAGAGTATGTGATAATGTGGAGTTGACAGGCAGTATTAAAACGCTACGCTGTGAACATACAGGGCACATCTCACTAAAATTACAGAGAAAGTGATCCGGATAAGTGACCTATGGGACAAACGGGACACTGACAGTTGTTCAGCCCTTCTGTCTGTGTGTGTGTGTATGTGTGCGTGTGTGTCCGTGAGTGTGACCTGGTATCTGTCGGAGTGGTGGATGTCTTCAGACGACAGGGGCGAGACCACGGGAGACTCTCCCTCACGCTTGATGTGCACCGACAACAGCATTGACTAGAGAGGGAGACAGAGAGAGAAACAGAACGTCTTCTGTAAGCAGATGATCTCGTTCTATTGTCACCAGCGGAGCAGTGATTACAGCAGAACACCGTGCACACCTTAGCTTGGCTTGACAATAATATCAAGTCAATAACATAAGCTAGGAAAGGCTATTTTTTTCTGAAGAAAGTTGCTGAAGTTGTGCTTGGAGAGGCAATCATATACTGAAAAATGGTGAGACGGCAGTTAAGATGGAAGTGGAAGTGTCAGTTCAAGCGTAAGCACCGAACGAAGTAGGAGTATCAGTTGAAATTGAAGCGCTGAACGGAGGTCCAGCTGCAGTCCAAGCACTGAAAGGAGCTGAAGCGTCAGCGGACATTAAAGACGATGTCAGTGAAAGCGTTGGCTGAATTGTGAGCATGGAAAGCAGCTGCAGTTAATTGTTTATGAGCAGTAAAAGATGCAGGAGCGGGAAGAGCTGAAGAAGTTTTTTTTTTTTTTGTTTTTTTTTGATCAAAGGTGAAGATCTGACACCTGAAGCGTAAGCAGTGAAAACAGAGGTGGCAGCTGAAGAGAAAGAGATGAACGCAGTCAAAATGTCAGTTAATGTCTAAGTGGTGAAAGCAGTTGAATTGTTATGTGGAGAATGAATGATGAAAGCAGTTGAAATGTCAGGAAGCGCTAAATTTAAAGCAAAATTTAATTGAAAAAATTGACTTTTTTTACTTTGCTGTATCAAATGAATGCATGTCCAACAGGAAATCATTTAATGTCTAATGTTTACCCTTGGAGAATTTCAACAGTGTTATTGCCGCTGATGCTGAGAGCGACACGTCATTGATGATGACTGTAACCTGCCTGACTTTGTCTATAAAGTCCCTTCCACTGATTAGAGTTAATGTTTATGGGACGTTAAGAGGAGTTAGGGAAGAACGAGTGATTGAAAAGAGAGGGAGAAGAAGGAGGAGGAAGGGTAAACATCTGAAAAGGAGGAGCGTAACTGTCCGACATTACGGGACGCCGCCCGTCCATAAATCTGTCTCACTTTGCACACGCACACACACATAGGCACACACATATAAAACAATATCCTCTTCTAACCCACTCTGTGACAAAAGCAATCCAGGGAATCCCTCAAGTGAACAAGAAGCAAGCAGATAATGATGTGAAAGAAAGAGAACACGGCAAGGAAAGAGGACAATATCACTTTTTTACAAGGCTTAGACCTGACAGACCCCTGGCTCTGTGTGTGTGTGTGTGTGTGTGTGTGTGTGTGTGTGTGTGAGTGTGTGATTATATTTTCATGTGCGCCTTGGCTGCTGCTTCTTTTTTTCCTTTTTTTTTTTACAAGGCAGCCATGAAATATTTGTATTTACAGTCGTCTCCTATTAATCAAGTGGAAAGGGGCAGAGCAGAGGCTTAAGTGCTCGACAGCAGTAATCTAATAATAATATGTGAGAAATGACCAACCTCCAGTGCTGCCACAGTAAATTGGACATTATGCATGATGCTTTTATGCCTCTGCATGAGTGTGTGAGCGTGTGTGTGTGTGTGTGTGTGTGTGTGTGGTCTTTTTTCTCTTTTACCCAGGTTTAAAAAGGTCAGGAATCATTTACCTGGGGGCGTTCTAGGAATATGCTTAAGTTTTATCATTAGAATATGACATTTAACGGTGTTCGACAAAGAGATTATGAGTGAAGATCCTCCATTGAAATTTTGGTCTTTTAAACCAACCAATTAAATCAACATGCAAAAAAAAAAAGACCAGGGAGAAAAAAGGTTGCAGGTACATTCAGATGAGCAGCACCACACATTTTAACGCTCCACGTGAATTTGCATCGGAAAAATGTGAACACATCTAAGGTGTATGCTGAAATTGCAAACACACAGGGGAGAGGCCAAGAGAAAAGGACAAGTGCGTGTCTAAATCTTTCACATCCAACGTGTGTGTGCGTCACAGAGTGTGTGGCCCCACTGATACCACATGTTTTCAGTCTAACCCAATCACCTCAACTCGGCAAGGGCTACACAAAGTGGGCCGAACACCCCGTAAGGAGGTGCGTTGGGGTTAATCTCCAGTCTAACAGGGGTGGGTGGTGCATACGAGGGAGGAGACGACAACAACGGGCCCATGTGCTTCAGACTGGCCCTCTCCATTCTCCATGGCCTGCCGCTGAATACTAACAACAGCGGCGAGATGCACAGTCACGGCCGGAGAGGAAGGCCAGCGCTCGCTCCTGCTCTCTCTGCCTTTCTCAAGTACAAGCCCACCCACAGTGCTGTGAGTGGCGGTCTAAGCCTGGGTCAGCCCCCAAAGGTGTGTGGGAATGAAAATGGAATCATTTCAGAGCTCTTATCTTGCATTTGTGTGTACGTCGCATGAACTTTTTCTGCGGTAGGGCATCTGACTTTCACATGATCTTTAGTTAGGAAAGAAGACAAAACATGGCATTTCAGCCATGTTTGATAAAGTGGCTTCAGTGAAACTCAGCTTGTAAAATCTTCATTTCACTGACTTTAGGAACAGGAAGGAAATGAGGAGGAGGGAAAAACTCATTTAAGAGGGAAAAAGAAAAAAATCTGCATGAAGAGAAAGTGAAGACGTCCACGTACAAGCACATTTAACACACATCGGAGCCTGAAGATAAAAAATAAGCACAAGATTTAATATCATTTGAATTTCCAAGAAATAATTTTTCAAAATGCAGCAGTTTGGAAGAGACATATGAAGGAATTTCAGAAGCTCATACTCATCATCATATTAAAAAAAATGTCTCACCATCTTTTCATTTATTTGTTTTTCCTGTATTATATTATATTTTATTATATTATCAGGCTATCAAGTCCACCCACAGCCTCACCATCATATCCCCAGTCCTCTGAAATAAGAGTTTTTCTGTCTAGAGATCATGTGAAGTACAAGGTCTTCTTTTCCTGTAAAGCCGGGTCTTAGTCCGGCAGCTAGTGATGCGTTCAGATGAGTTAGAGAATGCAGGCAGTATAAGGGAATGCCTACTTGATGAATCATGAATGTGTCTTCCTACAAATTTGATGTGATCTGTCTTTTTCTTTTCTTTTTTTCTCACTTTTCTGTCTGTCTGCATCTCGGTGTCTCTAATTGGAACAATCACAGTACAGTGCCTCTTGGCTCTGCTGCCTGTTGGACCACAGGAGACTGGTACGTGCGTGTGTGTGCGTGTGTGTGCGTGTGTGTGTGTCCCACAGTACAGCTGATTTCCTCTTAGTGCAGCAGAGAGGAACAGAGGCTCAGAGTATCAGCTCAGAGTTGGACAGTATAGAACAACACTGTATATCATTGAAACAGTGTCATCTTTTTAAAGCTAACTAGGCTTACTGGGCACACATCTCATGTTGGATTCAATCATCTAATCCATGCTTCTTTTTGCTTTATATTAATGCGAATAAAAGGGTTAAATCTACGAGGAACTTATTGATCACATCTGTTTTGTTTTGTTTTGTTTTTTTTAACTTTGTTTATTTACTTTTTCATTAATAAGATAAACAATAAACCACATGAACTCATAAAAGCCCTCCCACCCTCCGTAATATAAGATTATCGGCAATAAATAAATAATAAAAAATAAATAAATGAATAAATAAGATCACATCTGTTTAGCTTAGATTTGATTTAGGTGAAAATACTGAGAGATGTGTGTGATTTCAGCCGGAATGAACATTCCCAATAAAGGCAACCTGTTTCATGTTAAGAAGCTGAGCTTCATCTCACCTTGGGGGTTCCTGGAGTGGCTGCTCCATCCTTGGGTGAGGGGTTCTTACTGCTGGAGAGAGAGAAGACAAGAGATAATGTGAGTTTGTTACATCATGTAGTGCAGCGCTGAATCTGGTCTCACATGTCTGTCTGCTTGCTTTTTTGTCTGTGGACTTACATCTGACAGATCATTCATTTTTTAGATTTCACGTATTTTTGGAAGGAGTATTCGGTAACACCAGAACTTGTTCTGAATTTTCTGGGGAAATCATGGAATATCATGGTGTTCAGTTGCGCTGGCAAAATAGGAAATAACTGCTCGTGCAGATATTTGATTTGTCAGTGCAGACAACCCGCAGTCACCTTGACGACAATTGGCTGACTTATAAACATCAGAGGTAAGACTGGAAAGAAAGAAAGAAAGAAAGAAAGAAAGAAAGAAAGAAAGAAAGAAAGAAAGAAAGAAAGAAAGAAAGAGGCATGCTCCAGCACTGTGTGGATGGATGCATGGGTGCATGTGTTTCTGTGACATCTTAGATTGGAGGTGAATGATGGAAATATATTGCCTCTCCTCTATTCTGCCAATAAAAGACACATTCAATTCACGTGTTGCCGTACTTCTGATCCTTTTTCTGACACTTTTACTGTCTGATTCTTTCATTCATTTACTCCCCCTCTTCATTCTCAATTGATCTGTTGTTCCTTTATTTTTTCCATGCTGCCCTCTCCTCCTCCTCCTCCACCTCCTCCCCTCTTCCCTCTCTCTGACTTTTGCTCGAACACAGAGATAAATTTCTCCGAGCTTCTCGAAGCGTTGCGACAGGCTTGACACTGACAAAGCGAGACAAGGTTGTCATGTTTGCTTTGAGACCCTGTTAGCACTCCAGACCCCCTCGGACACAAACACACACACACACACGCACATACACACGGAGGAATGTGCCTGAAACTGAATTGAGCACGACCTCTAATCTGACAGCATGCCTTGGTAGACAAGGGATTTCCTTTTTCAATGGATGGATGAGTGGATAATAAGAATAAGAAGCCTTATTTATATGTCACTTATCTGAGAGAGGAATTTACAAAGTGGTGCACAAGAAGGCAGAAGAGCACGACAAGGAAAACACAAGACAGAAACATGATGCATAGCTCCACACAGCAGGGAGGGAATGTATGATGAGACAGAGGCACAGAAGTATGGAAGTACAGTGAATGCATTTTTTCCTTTATACGCGTTCTGTGATGTGCAGTGTAAGAGTGTGAAAGATTACAGGTGTTTAGCAGGCAGGGAGGCTCTGATAAAAAGACACCAGATCCATGATGGGAGAGGTATGACCCAGTGTTTTTGGGCCAAAAGTCAGGATTTACTGGCCTCCGCTGACTAAGTTTTGACCAGTTTTGATCCGTCTCTTAACCCTTAAAGCTAAAACCACA
>NC_092066.1:20882500-20967500 GCF_039877785.1 Chaetodon trifascialis
CGCATGCACACCTTCGTTTCCATACCCACAGCTCTTTCATTCAGCAAGCGCTGGTCGTCATTAAAGGCAGATTTACTACAAATTGGACCAAATTCCCACTGTCACTTTCAATGATGGCTGCTACCATGCAGAGAGCCGGGGAGAGGGAGACAGTGTGTGTTTGCATGTGTGTGTGTGTGTGTATGTGATATAGAATGAGGTTGGTGTTGCGATATAACACACACACATGCAACACCTTCTGCTTTTATTTTATCTCCTGCTGCTGGTCTCTCTGCCACGCTGACACATTTTGTGTATTTATATGTGAAGGAACATTTCAACAGTTCCTATGAAAATATCTTAAAATGTTATCCCTTGCATCTTTGTCTTCTCCCTCCTGTCTTGTCCTCTTTTTGTTCATGTGGTGTGTGGTAATGTCTAAATCAGCCAGTTGTGACAGCCACCATCACATATCACCCTCTTTCTGTAAATGACCATGTGTGTATGTATGTGTGCGTGTCCGTGCATATATAGTGTACAGTATATCACACCTGCAGAGGGAAGGGCAGACTTACACATACACCCCCTCATATCAGACAGTGATGGATGGATGACCCTAATCCTTCTCCTTTACAACTGAGCAGACTCTGATGAAGGCCACAACAAGATGTGGCTGAAAGTTTGGAAAAAAATTTGATTCTAATTTATTTTGCCTCTGGACAGTTAGTTTTATCTGCTGACACTCATTCTGATCCCTGGCTCCATCTTTTTACTAACCTCTCATTCCATTTTTCATGATTCTTTGGATATATTTTTGAGGAAAGGAATCTTTCTGCCTGCAGACTGATCTGCATCTCTTCCAAATACTCGTTTATCTTTCCTTCCTCACAAAGCCAGGAAGAAAAGCACATATTGACCTGTTCACACTGACGATGAGGGGTTTATCCAAGGCCCTGCCTTGATCTGATGTTAGCTTACAGCTTCTAGAAATGAACATAAGTAACAGACAGCACTTATTTTAAGCAAAACTATCATCTTTTCCTGAATGTAACCAATCAGTTTAGTTGCCTAAACCTAACCAAAGTATGACCATTTCACATTATTTTTGCTCTCAGCAAGCTTTATTTTGAAAGTCTAACTGCACATTGCATACTCATTATTACTAACTTCATCATAGAGCCCAGCATGTTGAAAAATGATGCTGAAGTAGTAACCAGAGTCTCAAAAGGTGACACCAAGGGGTCCTGACCAAGTGTGCGAATGGGACGAGTTGGGAGTGAGAATGTGTTGTTTAGGAAATGTAGAAGGCAGGGGGAAGCAAAGATGAGAGCTGGGGAAGAAACATGGATAGTTGTGAAGAGGAGAAAAAGACAAGGGGGAGGACTAAAGAGGACATAAGTACGGGTGGATAAAGGCATAGGACAAGGAAAAGAAAGGATAGGAGATAACAGGCAGGATTAGAGAGGATAAAGAAGAAGGAGAAGGATGGGAAACATGAAGGCAGTGGAGGAGAACAGCAGCAAAGAGAGGGGAGAGGAGTAATGAGGAGGACGGGTATAGTATATGGATGTGGACAGATGGGAGGAGGAGTATAGGTGGTGTAAACGGGGTAAATGAAGTATGATTTCCACATGGGGTGACGCTATCTGTTGCCCTGTTCCTCCAGGTTAATGGGGACTATCATAAAGCTGGGCCGCTGAGGTGGACACTGGGTCATACACAAACACAGCCTCACACAGGCCACACACGTAGGTACACAAACACACACACGCACGCACACACACACACAGCCAGACGTGTGGTCAAGGTGAAATATGGATCCTAATGGCTGTGTCCCATCGTTAAAAGGGCTTGGAGTTGATTTATCCACCGTAAAACAGCTCGTGCAACTGCCATGAGGAGAAGAAGGGGGCAGCAGTGAACCTGAGGTCACAGGTTTGTATCCTAATCCCTGTAGGAAACACTTAGCGTTACGTCGACGGCATGCCTCTGCCTTTTATGCAGATTTATGGCACCAAAACCTCTGCTGGCAAAGAACAGCAGTCAGGGAGCCTGACGTGCAGGCTGAGTTAAAGCTGAGCCTTCGCCCTCCGCCTAAAAAGATTCATCTTTATGAGCCAGTGAAGCATTTATCTTCAAAATCTTGTTTACCTTTCCTGCAACATTAGCATCCAGACAATGTCACCTAACACATGAAAACTAATGATGGCATATATTGAATTCATTTGTCAGACTTTTTTGACAAGCAGACTTTAAGAATAAGTCGGGACTTGCTACATGCTGCCACTGCGAAAGAAAACGCAGAGGCCAACGGCTCTTTGAACGACATCTCATTTACAAGAGCAGAAGATACAAAATGAGATACCTCTGGGTTTGATGGGAGACGCCATTGACAGACCAAAGTTAGTTTTCCCCCCGACTCCTTTGCTTTAAGCCAGACTAAAAAGGTCACTCATCATCTATCACTGAGAAAATAAGCAAGTTTCCGAGCATGTAGCTTTTTAAATAAGATTATAAGATATTTTCATTTTAATCTTATAAAATTATTATTGTAAGATATTTCATTAAGACTTGAAGACAACTGAAAAGACACAATCACTTCAGTCTGTGTAACTCTTATATATTTGTTTTTTAGATCATATCTGGTTTTAATTTCAACTTTAATTTGGCTGAATTCCTATAAACGACTGTGTGTGCGTGTACGTGTGAGCACAAAGGGCACACACATGTGTTTCAGGCCTACCTGAGGCATATGGTGGCTAGCCTCTCTATCTCTGTTTCCATGTGTTCCTGCAGCTCTCCGGGCCTGAGCAGCACCTGGCAGATGGGACAGATTGGAGCCTGGCTGTCATACAGGGACATCTTCTTTTTACCTGGAGACAAGACGGGAGGCAAGACAGAGAGAGGAACATCAGTCTGTGTACAGGACAAACAAGAGAAAGGCACCCAGACAAGCCTTGTCTTCAGACACGCTGCATCCAGACCTTGTATTCTTACAAACACCAAGGCTTGAGCCGCAGTTTCACTCTCTAAAATCAAACGCATTAATTAGGTGCATGTGCATCATAATTCTGCTTTACACACAGGCAAAAAGGGGAATAGAGTGCTGTACAGTCTCGATTGTGTCCTCTCAGGTCAAAGCACATTTAAAGAAGTGTCAGCCATGGATGAGATAATGCAGTATAGAGTCTGCCAACACTACCTCACTTCATTGTCCTTGATCAGCAGGGCAGAGGGTGGGGCCCACCTGTTTGTGCGTCTATGTTGGAGTGTGTCTCATTGTCTTTCTCAGGGTATGTGTGAACCATTTGAGTAGTTTTTGCACGTTGCAGTCTCCTTTGTGCTCATGTGTATCGTAGTATACATCCGACTTTTTCAGGTTTACCTTTGAGTCTGTCTGAGCTGGCTAAAAATAACATCCATTGAAAGTGTCTCAGTGCTCGATGTCTGACAACACTTCCTGATTTCCTGTATTTAGCCAATCAAATGGGCTTTTTATAGCCTGGGAACAATAGGCTCCGCCTCAGCCAGGATATCCTGTTTAGACTGCTTGTCACCAAGGCAACAAGAGGACCAGGTACGGGGACTCCCAGTGCGTCCTGTCTTCGGTGTTTGTCACTCTCTCTCTCTCTCTCTCTCTCTCTGTCTCTCTCTCTCTCTCTCACGCACTGTAGTATAATTTTTCTATTTGATACGTGAAGAATTAATATGTGAAGAATCGATATGTGAAGAATCAAGTGTAACACTGTAAGCTAATGGTAAACAATAGTAGCAGCTCTATGAAGTTTGATATGATAAGAGTAGCTCTGTGCAAGCCTGATATGATAGTAAAAAATAATTGCTGTTTGCTTAAGTGAAGGAAGAGCACATGAAAGGCCAAGATGCCAGTGCAAAGATAAGAAGGGAGGTTGCTGTGCAGCGACGATAATGAGCTGCAAGACACCATGCAGCCAACATTGCGAGGGCAGGACACCTGGACCATAAATCTTTGGTGCTTTCCATGGCCTTGCAGGTGTTTTAGCCGGTTCTGACCAGTTTCAGACCAGGATGATTGTGACCTAATATAACCCTGCGTGTCCTTACATAACCTTACTGCATTTAATCCATGTTTAACATTTGTTATAATCATGAAAGAACTAAATGGTCTTATAATCACAACTATGATTTACTGTGTGTTAACGAATAATGGTTTGGGATGATTTAATATACTTTGCTATATTTTTAAAGCATTTTCTATGTGATGTGTCCTTATGCTTACATGCAATCATGATAATAAAATGTAATTTGATGTTATTTTTAAAAAAACAGAGCCCATGACAATCAAAAACTAATGGTGTATAATTGGAGGAATAGAGAGGAGAAAAGAGGAGATAGCAGCCAAAAAGTACCTAATGGTGTAAAAAAATAGAAGAGCCTAGAAAAAAGAAAAGATGCCCCAAGGGCGGGGAATACCTTCAGTAGAACTGTATAAAAGATAGAGCACTGACCATTGCAGGTCAGAGACTTCTTCAGATGTACACCCTGTGTGTTTCTGGATTTCTCTCCCTTTGCTGCCGCGGCAATAAAGTGTTTGCATCTCGGACCCTGACTCCTGCAGATCCTTTTGAGCACTTTTTCTCAGACAGCTGAATTTGACTATTTCTGGACTGTTGTGGGTTGCACATCTGGCCTTCAAATTCCACAACATATCAGTGGCGAGCCAGCCCCAGGAGAGGACAAGGACAAGGAGGTCCCCAGCGCCAGAGGCGGCTACACTCTGCCACCAGACACTCGGGCCCACGAAATTTAAAGGTAAGCAGAGCATTTACTTCTGCAAATTAGAAGAGAGTGTCTGGGTGACGGGGGTGGTCCGCCCAGGTGATTGGTGTGATTCTCTGATGATCCACCTCTACCGAACCTAACCTAAATTTCAGAAATTACTGAACTTTCAATGAACTGCAGGGGGCAGCCGAGGGGCTTTGTCTGTCTGCTTAAACTTTACGTCTGCATATATGTCTGTGTCTGTCTCAGTGCTTCAGCAGAAACCATGGTGCGGACATGAATGAATGGGGAGAGTGTGAAAGAATCATATTTAATATATGTATTGCATGCTGGTTGATTGCAACACTGGTATTTGCTGGAGGACTAGTTTGGCTGGTATTGAATAGGGACGACTAGAAAGAACAGAGTAAACGTCCCTGGGAGAGATAAGTCTGAATATTCAGAAATAGAGTGTGACACGGATCTCTGTAGTAAGAAGGTTTATTAAGTTGACAGTTTCCTTGATAAACGCCTTTCCAATGTTGAGGAAGTGTATTTGGAAGGGAAAAGGTGTAACACAGATCGGGAAAGGAGTGAACGAAGCTTTAAAGAGGTATTAAAGCGCCTTAGACGTTGATTTAAGGCTAGATGCAGGCCGTTCATGTTGAGGAAGTGTATTGAACGCGCAGAGACAGAAGACAGATGAGAGTGAGGATCGTGTGTAGCAGGGAAGCCTGTGTGATTATAGTATACCAAGTCAAAGCAGGCGCAGTTGTCTTTCTTATGTGTCTAGTCAGACGCCCATGAATACCGCCGTCTAACGATTAGTCGGGTCTGCATGGGTGGGTTGTCTGGCCGTCGACGTAGTCAACATTTATGGCTACCGCTCTCCTACATTAATTAAGAGAAAATTAACTAGAAGAGGCCTGCACGGGTAAATGCTTGACAACACCGGTGGGTCATCAACACGGATACCGCTCCCACGGGAGGTCTGCATGGGTGATTGATTGACCAGCGCGCCGCTGCCCAGAATGAAGCAGCGACCACCTGTTTGAGTGGTCACCTCGCTTAGGAAAAGCGAGAGATAAAGAAGTGCACAAAATCACTAGGGAGTGATTACAAGAAGAAAATATTAAAAGAACAAAAAAAGGAGTTACAGAAAATAAGGAGAATAAGGATTTAAAATACCGTAGTGGTATTTTCGGAGGAAAAAGGGTTAAAGAGAAGAAGAAAAAGTAAGCGGAGCCGAAAGGAGGGGTGAGCTGGTCTTCCCCTCTCACACTCGTCCTTGACACACACACACAGAGAAGAGTGCAGGTGCAGGTACAGACACGCAGACGCACACGCACCCACACACATACACATACACACGTGCGTAGGAGGAGAGTAGGTGAGACACACACACAGGAGGGAAAGTCGTGGAGTAACACATACACCAGAGGCCTCAAAGTTGAGTTACTCCAGAAGAGAGAGTAAAAAAAGAGGTAAAAATTGATAATCTGCAGCAAATAACCCATCAGTCCTTAATCGGACATATTAGTCTAGGGATTTTAACGCTGCTAGGATTTTTACTCTTTCTAAGCGGCGTTATATGGAGAATAATGGAAGACCTGAATGCTGCTTAAAGCATAATAAATAAATAATGATAAGAGCATAATAAGATTGGATAAAATAAAAATATAAAGATAAATAATAAATAATAGAGTGGACAGAAGGTAGTAAGTTAATGATATAAGAGTGTGAATAATAATCATAAAAGGTGGATGGATGCACAAAGGGAAAATAGTGATAGTGAAGAAGAAATATTACTGCCTGAGCACATAAGTAGCGCAGGAGATATTGAAACTCGTGGCATCAGAACACACTTTTGGCTAGAACGTACTTATTTTGATGAAGAAGGGGTAGAAAATTGGCAAACTGAACAGGAAATCAATTTGAAGTTGTGGCTGATTACGAGAATTATTAATTTGGCTCAAACAAAAGAGGAGTTTCCTTCAGTACCGTGGGAAAGAGTGATACGAGGTTTGTGGACACCACGCACTTTGGCAACTTTGCTAGAAGTATTGTGTAATAATCCAACTGTTTCAATAACTCTCCCTTTGCGTCCTTTTTTAGGAATTCCTGAAAATTTGACTATAGCAGGGAGACACAGGGCTGCAGTAGATCCACGACTAGAGATACGCATCGTCCCCAGGAGGGTAGAGTGGGAAACAGGAAAGTTTGGGTATATTACAAAGACCCCTGCCGCGGACGGATCTGAAGACCTGAGATACGATCCCACCAAAACACCCAGACTTAAACAAGCTGTAACTGCGGGAAAAATAATAGTACTGATAAGAACAAAAGGGGAAGGAGAGCCTGAACTCACTAGACAGGAGTTAGGAGCAAAGCAGGGATTTATGGGAATTAAAATGTCAAAAGGGGAGGGGCTGTTAACCCCAGTGGAACTGGTAATAAGACAGCATCCAGATTACGCAAAACAAATTAAGCAGTGCATGACAAAGTGGCATAAGCGGACATCAGGAAGATTACAGTGGCCTGAAAGAGGCACTTTTGAAGCATCCTGCTGTCGCGAAGTGGAAGCCAACATTAAACATTACAAAGCTAAAGACACAAGCAACAGCAGAGAAGGAAAGAGAACCAGAGAGAGGGAAGTGCTCAACTGGTTCAGAGAAACAGCCAGACAACACCTGATGGATGTGAAGCAAATGCCTGCTATGACAGAGAGAAAAGAGGGACCAACAGAACAATCAGTGACGCCCTCTGCCCCAATGGAAACATTACTGCCGCCCCCATACACACCCGAAAAGACTTATGCAGCTGCTAAACAATGCCCAATACGGGGAGTAGAAAGAAAAACAGAAGGTGAATTAGTAGGAAAATTTACCATCAATTGGAACCCCCCGACTGCTGAAGAAGAGAGAGAGTGCAGCAAGGCAGGTGGAAGCTTATCCTCCGTCAGATCAGTATGTGACAGTATGGGAGAGTGCTCCAGCAAGAGACATGGAGTAACAGTCACCCCACAGACGGAGGATGAGAGAGATAGAGCTGATTATGCAAAACTATCAAGAAATCACCCTACAGAAGAAATGAAAGAACAACAACAGCATCACACAAGCCTGAAAAAGTCATCATTTGGGCTGGAAGAGGAATGTGGTCCAGCAAAGTGCAGAGATACCTGCAGGGGGCACCAAAGCAACCCTACTTCGTGGGAAAGCAGTAATCCTTTCCTCTCAATGGACAAAACACAGCCTCATTTACAGAAACCAAGCCCCCCGCCTTCTGAAGCATCCAGAAACTCGAATAGAGACGAAATGCAGCAAGAACTGGACGAAGTATTTGCCCTAAACGAACAAAGAAGAAGACTGCAAGGGCATTTGGAAAAGCTACAGAAAACTCAGCAAGAGATAATGCAACTCAGAAGAGAAAATAAGCATTTCTCTCTGACGGAGCTACCAGCTCCCTCACAAACTATGAATCTGGAGTTGAGAGGAACGTTAAGAACTGAGGAAAAAGAAGTGGATAACTACTCACGATGCTTTCTCAATGAACCAGAGGATGATCTGATGACCTTCACAGACTCGTTGGAAGGCCCAGAAAATATGGAAGTACATCAGGCTGGTGGCATGACTCTCAGAAGTAACAAGCAATTGAGAGACCCATACAATAGATCAGCCTATTCCCAGATGCCCCTTGTAACAAAAGGCCAAAATAATATCCGACAATATGTGCCATGGTCATTCTGCGATATGATTGGGTTGGCAGGAAGATTGCCAGACATACATGAAGGGGCTAATAAATGGATTACAGCCCTGGAAGAAAACACAGCTGGAGTCACCCTTGCATTGGGAGACATAAAGGCGCTGCTCATGTATGTTGCAGGCAAGTCAACCACGGAAGAAGTTTTTCATGGAGCACGACTTCGTGCAGCCGTGATAGGGCACACGGTCGATGGTGTTGGTTTCAATGGACATCGGGGAGCAGTGTGGACGGAGGTGAGAAAACACTTCCCTGAAAAAATGGATCCCTCAAAGCTGGAAGGAGAGAAACTGAAGGATGATGAGTGTCCAGCTAAATTCCTGAGAACCTTCCAAAACAGATGGAGAGAGGAAACAGGAGGAGCATGGAATGCTAATGACACCACCAAAAGCCTGTTTAAAGTGATGGTAAAAAAAGCCATGCCCCAAGAGGTGCAAAAGCGTTTAGACAATGTGGTAGGCTTGATGAAGATGGAGTGGCCTTTGTTCTCTGAGCACGTTGTACACCATGTGGAGAACACAAGAAAAGAAAAGCAGAAAGAAGAGGAGGTGACTAAACACCTGGCTAGTAAACTCACTCAGCTGCAACTAAATGAACTAAGCACTAAACAAAAGAAAGAGAAAGGCAGAGTGCAAGCTCCGGTGTATACCATAGACCCACCTCCAGCACCTTCAGCAGCGGTGACTACGCATCAACAACCGATGGCACCTCAGCCAGCAGCCCCACCCCAGGTGCAGCAGGCGCCTGTGCCTGTGCCGCCGCCTGCCCTCCAGCAGCCACCACAACAGGCTCCTCCTCCACCTCCGGTTAATGTTTATGTGAATCAGCCTCCACCAAATAGAACACCGCCCTTCAGAGGTCAGCCAGGGCAAAGAGGAGGCATGTATCGTCAAGGAAGAGGAAGAGGATTTGCCTCCCAAATGCCTAGGCGTGCCCAATCACAAACTCAACTAAATGTTGCATCGGACGAATGTTGGGGATGTGGCCAGAAAGGCCATCGTCGCAGTGACTGCCCTGTTAACCCTTGGGTAGGGCCAGCCAAAGAGTGGCAACAATAGGGGGGCCCGGAGGAGCCAGAGAGGAAGTACATGACACCGGTTGTATCCACCCAACCGCAAGACGAGCCAACTGTCGACGTCATAATACGAAATCAAAGATATGATTTCATGGTGGATACAGGAGCCACCTACTCTTGTATTGGTAGTGAAGGCTCCTCTCTTCCTCTCTCAGGCCTGTCCATCAAGACCATAGGCTTCTCTGGGACAGCACAAATAACTCCTTTAACGCAACCGGTGCACATGGTAATCTGCAACAAAACAATAACGGCCCCTTTGCTATATTCTGAAAATACCCCCATCAACCTTTTGGGACGAGACATTCTGTGCCCACTGAAGGCTACTATTACCTGCACACACAAGGGGCTTGAGCTGGAGCTCATGAAAGAACCCACCTTCCATATGATGGCTGCTCTGGAACTATCAGAAATACTGGGCTATGACAAACCTCAAACCTATATACAGCCCATGGTATATTGGATTCAATGGCCAGCTAAATCAGAATTGGTGCACCAGTGGAACGCATGGAAGGACCTAGTGCATAAAGAGTTTCCCTCTGCACATGACCCACAGCTGCCATTACATTGCACTCTAATGTTTGATGAAAGACAGCAACATGCTGATTACAAAGAGTGCTGGACAGAACTGATCACAGGCAGAATATTTTCCATGGTGTGTCAAGACCTGTATGTTGGCCCACAAGGAGCAGCTGCAGCAGTATTATTGCCACCAGAATTGCATCAGTGGTTTCAGGTGCTAAATTCTGTTCCACATGTCACTCTTATGATAGCTGGGGGACGGGAGTCACACCACCTGGGACCAATGATGAAAGATGTTCTGCGGGTGACGGACTGGAGGCCCACTCAGAACCCACAAATACAGTCTTCCTTCAATGGACAATATTTGAAAATCTCCATACGAACTTATGATGAAGGGACAGGAGTTCAAGTATTACTGAGCCAAAGGATCCCAGCGCTGATGCCACTTTCAGAAGAACACAAAGCACTGCTCAGTCAAGTTCCACCCAGATTGTGGTCACAAAGTAAAACAGATATAGGGTTAGTGAAGTCAGCACAACCGGTTCAGATCAAAGTTAAAAAGGGAATCGTCTTTCCGTACAAAAGGCAATATCCGCTGAAAGACCACCAAGTAGCCGGAATACAACCTATTATTAAGGGCCTGATAGCAGCAGGAGTATTAAAACCAACCAAAAGTCCGTGTAACACGCCAATCCTTCCTCTTAAAAAACCAAATTCTAATGATTATCGCTTAGTGCACGATCTACGCCCTATAAATGCCATAGTTGAGGCAGAAGTACCTGTAGTACCAGACCCACATACTATTCTTTCTAATATCCCACATGACGCTTGCTGGTATACGGTTATTGACCTCTGCTCAGCGTTTTTTAGTGTACCACTGCACCAAGACTCACAATATCTTTTTGCTTTCACCTTTGAAGGACAGCAATACACTTATACACGTCTCGCACAGGGCTATGTTGAGAGCCCATCTATATTCAACAGAGTGTTGGCTAATGATCTTCAACATTTGGAGCTTACAAGCACTATGTTACAATACATGGATGATTTGTTAATTTGCAGCACTTCTAAAAAACAGTGCCTCAGGGATTCAGTTTCCGTTCTGATGGCGTTGGAAAAAGGGGGGCATAAGGTAAGCAAAGATAAATTGCAGTTCTGCCAATCACAAGTTGAATACCTGGGCAGACAACTTTGTGGTAACAAACGAACCATTGCACCCTCACAAATTGAGGCGGTGACAAAAGCTCCCAAACCGCAAACGGTGGGACAAATGCTCTCTTTCTTGGGGATGGCCGGTTTCAGTCGACCATGGATCTGTGATTATGCTATCAAAACAGCTCCACTGCGCGGTTTAATTCGCGCTGCAGGCCAAACAAATGGCTCAGCTGAACTACAGTGGACTCCAGAAGCTGAGGGAGCCTTTGAGTCCCTTAAACAGGACATGCAGCAAGCCCCAGCACTTGGCAATCCTAACTATGCTAATGTGTTTCATCTCTATGTTGCAGAAAAGGCAGGATATGCATGTGCGGTACTGATGCAAGAAACTCCTACTGGTAAGCAGCCACTAGCATATTATAGCACCAAGCTAGATAATATTGAAACAGGTCTGCCTCCCTGTTACCAGGGACTAGCAGCAGCTGCTTTCGCCTTCCAGAAAGCATCAGCCATTACAATGGGACATCCAACCATTTTGTACACGTCACATCAATTACATGCGTTAATAACAAGTCCCAGATTTGTCTTAACACAGGCTCGAAGGACAGGCTATGAGGTAATCCTCTCAGCCCCAGAACTCACTATTCAACGTTGCAACACAATAAATCCTGCCACGAGGATGGTGACACCTGCAGACGGGACACCACATGACTGTGTTGAAAAGACAGATGTGTTTTTGAAGCCACGACAAGATTTGTATAATCAACCAATACCAGCAGAGCTTACCTTTTTTGTAGATGGTTCCTGTTTTAGAGATGCTGCAGGGAATCATGCTGGTTATGCTATCATACAGTTGCATCCTGATGATACATTTACTGAAGTACAAACTATGAAATGTGCTCAACCTTGTTCTGCTCAACTTGCAGAAATTAAAGCTTTGACTGCAGCATGCCGCCTAGCGGCTGGAAAAACTTTGAATGTCTACACAGATTCACAGTACGCATATGCAGTTTGCCACATTCATGGCATAATCTGGAAGCAGAGAGGCTTCCTCAGAGCAGATGGAACACCAGTAACTCATGGGCAAGCCATCTCAGATCTTTTGGAAGCAATACATTATCCTAAAGCCCTTGCTATTATAAAATGTGCAGCTCATCAAACCACAAACACTCTAATAGCTAAAGGCAATAATTTAGCAGATGAAGCTGCCAAGCGTGTAGCCACATCTACCTGTATGGGACCCATTTTGTTAGCAGGAGACTGTGAGCCTCTCACAACCTTGACATCTCTGATAGCAGCACAAGCAGCAGCAGGCCCTTATGAACATTCTGTATGGCGAAAAAGAGGAGCATTCAAGAACAGTGAGACAGGTCACACACCAGGTCTATGGCGTGGCCCACGTGGCCATTTTGTTCTCCCTTCTTCCCTTACTAAGGTTGCTATTCTTGATGCGCATGGTCAAGACCATTGCGCAAGGGGGGAGGTACTGAGACGACTTCAGCCTGTATGGTGGTCTCCGTTTTTGGCGGCTATGGTTGACAGAACACTACAGGAGTGTGAGGTATGTGCACAATATAACATCAGAAAATCGTTCACAGCGCCACTTGCACACATTCCACCACCAGAGGGACCTTTTCGACATTTAATGATGGATTACATTGACATGACACAACGAGTAAAAGGGTTCAGATACATTCTGGTCGTTGTGGACAGGTTTAGTAGATGGGTAGAGGCTGTTCCAACTAAAGGCCCGGATGCTAGAGCAGCAGCAAAGTTTTTGTGCAAGGACGTTTTTCCGAGATTTGGTTTTCCTGACACCATCAGTTCAGACAATGGGGCTGCATTTGTAGCAGAAACAATGAAGGTGGCTTTAAAAATGCTGGGCATCAAGCAGAAGTTTGGATGTGTGTATCATCCACAGTCACAGGGGGCAGTGGAAAGAGCGAATGGAACATTGAAAGCCAAGCTTGCAAAAATTATAGCAGACAGCCAATACAAGCTTAATTGGGTGGATGCATTGCCTCTAACCTTGATGTCTATGCGCACACAAGCTAACCGACTAACACATCTAACGCCGCATGAGGCCCTAACAGGAAGACCGATGCCAGTGCCCTTCTACAGAGGTCCCTATGAGGGGCCGCCACTTGAGCAGTGTGAAAGAGAACTAACCTGTTATTTGCGACACTTAACACAAATACATAAAGCTGTGTTTCAACAGATAAAAGCTGTCTCGGAGGAGAGGAACGCCGACATCCCAGAGCCACTGAGAAAGATTGTGCCTGGTGACTGGGTCTACGTGAAGGTGTTCAAACGAAAGTGGAACGAAGCCAGACGAGAGGGGCCCTTTAAGGTTATCCTATCTACCCCAACTGCTCTAAAAGTCGAGGGTAAGAGAGTTTGGTTTCATTTAAATCACTGCTGCAGAGCCAGAGATCCGACGCAAGCGCAAAGGGACGGCACAGCCGCCCTGCAGGGACCAGGAAGGCAGGAAGACAGGGACGGCGGCGCCGCCCTAAGACAACCAGAGAGGGACAGCCGCGCTTCCCCTCAGGGGGAAAGGCGAACACCAGAACCGCAAGGAGAGAGGCGATCACAGAGACTTGCAGAAAGGAGAAGGCGTGAGAGTAGAGACTCAACAAGTAGCGCTGCAAGTAGTGGCTCACTGCAACCCAGACAAACTCCTGAAGATAGTGCAGGGGAAGATGCAGGCGAAGGAGATGAGGGCACTTCATGATCCCCATTCAGCACAGGAGAGGGGACATCAGTACAGACATGTCCACCAGAACTTGACCCACTCAGCTCCCTCCATTGGTTGGAGAGAGAGCCAGACTGGTCTCCAGATAACTAAACTAAGAACTTTGACTATATTGGTTATGGGGATGTGTCTAATATTCCTAAGTACAAGACCTTTGCCAGAAGAAGCTGAGACAAAGAGAGGCCAGATTGTAAAGTGCCTTTTAGCCGTAGGCTCGAAAGCAGCCTCACGTGGGGAAATACAACTTAATGAAACGATCATACTCACGTACGTCAGATCAGCCCGCCATAACCAAACATTAATTTTAGGACCAGATGGTATGAAATTAGAAACACGGGCAATTCAAGAAAGATGCTTGACTGAGGGAGTGATGGCAATGGAAGTGAAGTGCTCACAAGGCATGTGTGCGGAGGTAGACACCCTACACGTCACAACTGCTAAAGAAGTGGCAAAACTAACCCAAAACGTGCTAAAAAGACGCAAAACTAGAAGCCTAATAGAATTGTTGGGACAAGATGAAATCTTGGGATGGGGAAACAATATGTTTTACCAATGGATGATGTACTCTGCCAGACAAGTCAGTAGGAAAGCCTGTATTACATGCTACAACCCAAAGAGATTGCCTGAAGTAAAACCAATCCCAGGAGTAAGAAAGACTATGTGTACCAACAGAACTACCTGTTTTGCCTATTGTGTCGTGGCTATGGCCAGCACCCTAAGTACAGTAAATGGTACATGGTTGGAAAATACTACAGTTTGTCCTAAACCTTTAAACGAGACACAGCACCATTGGACACCACCTCTCACCAAAGTATCTCAGGATTTGGTGCACCCCCTCTGTATAGCAAGGGGGGACCTCATTAGAAACACAATAAAC
The DNA here is from genome assembly GCF_039877785.1 of Chaetodon trifascialis. NCBI lineage: Eukaryota > Metazoa > Chordata > Actinopteri > Chaetodontiformes > Chaetodontidae > Chaetodon > Chaetodon trifascialis. The sequence goes on from NC_092066.1 coordinate 20,897,360, forward strand.
ACACTACTGCAGCAAGTGGTGAGTAAGACGAACCAATCCATGGAAGAGGTGATAAAGAGTAACATTTCAGAATATGGCTTACAGGTGCGGAGAAAATTGGTGAAAGTACAGGATCAGACCCTGGTGGAACAGGTCATAATGTCATGGTGGAGAAAGTTGGTGCAAAATATAACGGGACAAAACCAATCCGAATATTCAAAGCAAATAAAACAAACTCAAAGCCAAACCACCGTGATGCCTGTATACATCAGTAAAACCACAAAAAAGGCCGGAATAAGGTGTGAACAAGTCTTGATAGATAACATTATGCCCTTCTTTGTCATACAGAATGGGACTTTGCATGCTCGACATATTCTCCCTTCACTAGCAAAGGGTACGCGGCCACTGGGTGATGTGTTTTGGCTATGTAATGATACTCGACAATTAAAAGAAACCCTACCGGCTAATTGGACAGGCATATGTGCTCCTGTAATGTTGACAGGACAGATTGTTGTTTTTGAAGACTCAAACAAAACTGTAACTACAACTAACCAAACCAGAGCCCGTCGAAGTATAGCAGGCCCAGCAGGCCTACCCTGGAAGACTGATGATAATATATACATAGCATGGAACCAAGAGCCAATAGGAGTGCCAGAGGATCATCAGGCTATAAGTGAGCATTGGATAAAATCTGGACAAGCTACAGGGTGGCTACCTGTTGTAGGCCCCCTCCTAAATTCACAATGGCTGGCTAGAAACAGCAGATGGGTCAATTTCCTTTGGTACAACCAACAGCGGTTTGTTAATTGGACAATATCATCCGTTGAAGGAATTGGCTTTCAATTACACTCAACGACTAAAATGGCTATGCAAAACAGATTTGCTCTTGACAGGCTGCTAGCTGAAGAGCTGGGTGTCTGTAGTTACTTTGGAGACGACTGTTGTACTGTCATCCCAACGGTAACGGGTGAAAATGGTAACTTAACATTGCTATTGAACAAAATGAAGTCATTAAGAGACCAGCACGTGGCCATGTCAAATTGGAACACAAAGAGTAATGTCCTTGCCAAAATGTGGGACTGGCTGGGAAGTCTGTCATGGACAAAGATCTTTCGACTTGTAGGGATACTTATAGGGGGATTTCTACTGTTAGTGGCAGTTCTGATGTGCTGTATCTTGCCACTGATGTCTGCCATGATTAAAAGGGCAACACGGCTTATGCCAGGACAATTCCTCCTCCAAATTCAATCTGATGAAGGCGCGCCCCATGTAAATGATGATGAGACGAATACGTATGAGGAGATGGCAGATCCGGTTCTCAGTATATCTTAATCTGACAATGGAAAGAAAGAAATCTAGAAAACGGAGGGGTAAACCAAAACCGAAAGAAATACGAAAGTATCATGAGGATTTACAGGATATATTAGACGTATTGCCTTTGGGACCAGTGTTGGTAACCCAATCAAAAACGCATGTGCAGTATTTGGGCACCTCGGTGCATTCCAAAGATTTTCCTTTGCCACCACTTCCCCAGGACATCCGAATACGAGCTATAACAGCTACGGCTTGGACAGAAAAGAGTTATGATCTTCCTCTGGGCATCACGGCAAAATGTACCCGACTTACTTTAAAATATGATTTTGATCTAGTAACTCCCGAAACGCCTGACCGATTACCACTCACCACAAAGAATATTGTAAATATAGTTTCCCTGTATTGTGGTTCACTCATACTCTTTAGTACTCATATGTTTTTACAAAAGCACAAGAGAAAGGGGGTGAGGAAACTATCGAAACTCTTTAATCGACACTATGTATGCGCAGGTGATGGCCTTTTCAAACGGGGTCCACATTTATTTGCATGTAAGAGCCAACGTTCCTTTAAAGTAGGAGAAAAACTTTACCTTGTGGACAAAACAGAGAGAGCTGTTCTAGCAAAGGAAGAGGATTATTATAGATACCATCTAGAGTAAGGTTTATGTGTCCACTAACCTCTCCATATCGCTCTACAAAGACAGAGATGTCTGACCGTCCGAGTACCAACTGGCAGCGTGATCTGCAGAGTCCAAGTGGTCCCTTCCATCCTCCTCCACCCTATCCATTTCCTGGGCGGATGCAGACGGCAGTTGGCGATCCAGTGCAGGTGCCACATGCTTCACACCTGGCTGTTCCTGCTTCGCCGGCTACCCCTACCCCTCGAGGAGGCAATTGGATGGCTCCACCTCGTGGTCCCCGAGCCCCGCTGATGTCAATGAACGGAGCAGAATCTGCGTCTGGCCCTCAGGTTGCTGAAGGGCCAACCACCGATCAGTCACACCCTGCTGAGCATGCTTATGCTAGTACATCTGCTGCAGTCACACCCCAAAACCCACCAACTTCTCTATTGTCTTTGCTCCTGGAGCCTCAAACTAGCAATGTTCCTGCTGGAGGTGAGGCCACACCTACACAAGGGGTCCCGCCTGTCCACATTGTGGCCCCCACTCCAAACCGTCTCCTTGATCCGGCTACACTCCTCTTGGATATGGAGCACTTCAGACCATACCTGGAGAATAAAACACCCCAAGAATGTGCTTTCCTCATGCAACAACGCCGTAACGCTCTCACTCAGCGATCACGGCAGCGCATGCGTCTTGATGCCGCGCTGTATCGCTATGAGAAGGAACAATGGGAAAGGGAGAAAGCGCTTTTTGTAGCAGAAAAGGATGCCTGGATACAGGAGAGAAATGCCCTGTCCCGAGAAAAGCATGCGGCAGTTCTTGAAAGAGATGCCGCCCTACAGGCAAAGGATGCTTTCCTGAGAAAATATCATGTTGAACGACAAGCTTTTTACAAGCTCCGGGAGGCTTATGACCAGCAACAAGCTTATATTGTTCTCCGCGATGCCAAAATACGCAGACAAGAAGAGCGTATTGAAGAGCTAGGGGAACGGCTCGAGGCCTTGAGACCAAGGCACCTGATTATATCCACCCAAGCCCCACCTGCCTCTCCCATTCCACCTCCAATCACCTCCCCTGTCCCATCCAGCCCGGATTCCCATCCATTTTCTCCAACCTCCCCTTCCCCTGATCCACCAGGTGCTGATAGCCCCTGAACCGTGTGGATTGAGAGACTTTTCCATGCTTCTAATCATGTCAATCCTGCTGAAAATCACTAGTGTCTGTACTGAAGTTATAAACCACTGAAATGATTGTCTATGATGCTGTTCACTAAGAAGGGAAATACGCAGAAGTGATTTAAGTCTTTCTCTGAAGTTTAATCATCTCATGTTTCTTTGTATTTATTATAATATATGATATATTGGTTTGCTATGATATATGAGTTTGAAGTTATCAAAAGTGCCTTACTACTGCATGTTACGACTGGAAACTTAATACTACTGAGTATATGTATTTATGCCTCACTGTCTTTGGGAACGGTTTGCTGTGTCTTCCTTTTTATGACGAATTGCTCACTTATGAGGAATTGCTGTTCATTAAGTCGTTTAGGGATCCCTACTAGTACTAGTTTGGTTGAGCCGGCTCTGTGACTTTACAGTCACAAAGGGGGGAGATGTAGTATAATTTTTCTATTTGATACGTGAAGAATTAATATGTGAAGAATCGATATGTGAAGAATCAAGTGTAACACTGTAAGCTAATGGTAAACAATAGTAGCAGCTCTATGAAGTTTGATATGATAAGAGTAGCTCTGTGCAAGCCTGATATGATAGTAAAAAATAATTGCTGTTTGCTTAAGTGAAGGAAGAGCACATGAAAGGCCAAGATGCCAGTGCAAAGATAAGAAGGGAGGTTGCTGTGCAGCGACGATAATGAGCTGCAAGACACCATGCAGCCAACATTGCGAGGGCAGGACACCTGGACCATAAATCTTTGGTGCTTTCCATGGCCTTGCAGGTGTTTTAGCCGGTTCTGACCAGTTTCAGACCAGGATGATTGTGACCTAATATAACCCTGCGTGTCCTTACATAACCTTACTGCATTTAATCCATGTTTAACATTTGTTATAATCATGAAAGAACTAAATGGTCTTATAATCACAACTATGATTTACTGTGTGTTAACGAATAATGGTTTGGGATGATTTAATATACTTTGCTATATTTTTAAAGCATTTTCTATGTGATGTGTCCTTATGCTTACATGCAATCATGATAATAAAATGTAATTTGATGTTATTTTTAAAAAAACAGAGCCCATGACAATCAAAAACTAATGGTGTATAATTGGAGGAATAGAGAGGAGAAAAGAGGAGATAGCAGCCAAAAAGTACCTAATGGTGTAAAAAAATAGAAGAGCCTAGAAAAAAGAAAAGATGCCCCAAGGGCGGGGAATACCTTCAGTAGAACTGTATAAAAGATAGAGCACTGACCATTGCAGGTCAGAGACTTCTTCAGATGTACACCCTGTGTGTTTCTGGATTTCTCTCCCTTTGCTGCCGCGGCAATAAAGTGTTTGCATCTCGGACCCTGACTCCTGCAGATCCTTTTGAGCACTTTTTCTCAGACAGCTGAATTTGACTATTTCTGGACTGTTGTGGGTTGCACATCTGGCCTTCAAATTCCACAACAGCACGCACACACACTTTCATGCACATGCAGGCCTCAGGAGACAAGTATCCTTGCTCATATATTGGTCTGTCAGAGCATTTTCCTGCAAGAAAACTCATCAAGAGACAACTAGTGGGGAACACACACGCCTATACACACTCACACACACACACACACACACACACACACACACACACACACACACACACACACACACACACACACACACACACACACACACACACACACACACACACACACACACATCCCCTCCCTCCCTTCTTTCGGAGCGTGTGTGTGCATACCGGGCTCCCATTCTCCTCAACCGCTACTTAACAGAGCCACAGCACTGGACACGTTAAGTGACTTTCAAAAATAGGTAATCGATTACTCTCTGTCTCTCTCTGAATCTGTTTCTCTACCTCTTTTTTCTTTTTCCACACCTATCCCTCTATCACTCTTTCTCTCCAGCCTCATTCATTTCTAATTTTCTGCTCCCCACCATCCATTTATTGGTTTAATTGCTTTCTTCCATCTTTCATCTCCTATTTGATTATTTCAATGTTTGTGTCCCTTTTTCACTTTTCTTTCTTTCCTGTTGCCCCATCACGTTCTCCTCTCTTTTCTTCTCTTCTTCTCTGCCTTAATGTCTCCTCCACCATGCTCCCTCCAGTGCATCTCCCTCTCTCTCCTTGTTTCTCCACCTCTCTTTCTCTGCCCCCCTCCTTCTCCCCTTTATTGCTTTGACAAGATAATTTGAGTCATGCTGAAGCCGTCGCCATCCGCCACAGCAAACAAAGAAAGATCCAATCCCTGTCTGCAGCTGATGGGGCTCTTTCTATTCTGCAGGCAAACACACACCTGGAGGACGCACACACACACAGGCGTGCACACAAACACATGCCTGTGCTTGATTATTTCCAGGCTTTTGTAATGTCAAAAAATGTACTTTTTTTATAAAAAGTAAATACTTATTTTGCACACTCTTTAGCATTTCAATGTACAGTGATTTTCTTTTGAATAGCAGAATTTTCTATATGGATGTGCCTTTTATTTGTATTATTAAAAAAGACATGAAAAGCAAATGTAAATGTGCGTGTGACAAGAGGACGGCAACAATCAACAAAAGGAAAGACTAAAGTGGGGGAGTTTTGTGTTCTGTGAAGTGATTTGAATTCAGCTGTCTTACAATAGGGTCAAAACCAAGCTGTTAACCGCAAAGTCATGAAGCAAACACACACATTTAACCTGCTCTGATGTGATGGAACAGGTGGAAATTCAACATGTGACAGAATAAAATTGAACAGAATGAAAGTTTATTGTCCGCTAGAGTGGGAAATTGTCTTTAGCTGACCACAAAAGCAGCACAAAACGTGCAAAATATGGTACAAATATGGTACCAAAACCCCAACAAAGTATAAAACACAGTATTTTAACAGCATATAAATAATGTGGAGCAAAAATGTTTAAGATGTTTAAGATGCATATTATAGATTTGTCGGTCATATGACTAAGAAGAATTTCTTTTTTCCTATTTTAATTTACTCTGTCCCATTCATTTCTGTCCTGGTCCCTCTTTTCTTCTTCATGGGTTTTTACAACTTGTTTGCTGTCACTATCTCTCACCCTTCATTTGTTATTCTTACCCCTCATGTTTCTTTCCTTTTCTCCCTCTGTGTTTCCGTGTTTCCCTCTCTCCGTCAAACGCTCCCTGAGGAGAGTGAGTGATGGGGAGAGGCGAACGGACAGATAAATTCAGGAGAGAAGAGAGTGTGTGTGTGTGTGTGTGTGTGTGTGTGTGTGTGTGTGTGTGTGTGTTGGGGGGGTGGGGGGTTGATGTGATGTGATGTTGCACACCAGGCTTGTCAGCACCTTAAAGATGATTAATGTCGGGGAAATACACACACACACACACACACACACACACACACACACACACACACACACACACACACACACACACACACACACACACACACACACACACACACACACACACACACACACACACACACACACACACACACACACACACACACACACACACACACACCTATGCGCTTCCAGCATGTCCTGCTTTGGACCTCACAGCTCAAACACACATACACATACGCATACACACACGCACACAGACCCTGCGGCACAACAAGGGGTGCGTTTAATCTCGGGGAGCAGAGGGAAGGTATCAGATCCACGGGAGGGAGAGGAGGGGAGAGGAGGAAGAAGGAAAGAGAGGGCTGGACAATAACAAGGAAATAGGCCTGACAGGACTTTTTAGTGCTGAGATTCTTCAGCGAAATGCCGGCTGGCGGAGCCAACGAGGGATGGATAGATGCATGGATGGAGGAGAGGAGAGAGGAGGTGTGCATCTCTCTGACAGCCATGATGGAGTGTAGGCTTGATCCCCCCTAATGTGCCAAGATGGATTGTCTCATCTCTCTTTCTCTCTGACTTTCTTTCCTCCTATCTCGTACTCTCAATCCCTCCATCTGTCTCTCTATTTCTCACACCCTCTATCTCCTCATTTCACCCTTTTTTTTTCTCTTTCCAGATCTCCATCTCTCTCTTTTTCTCTTTATTCAACCCTATCACCCCTCGATCGCTCCCTCCTCTTTCACTATCTTTCGTCCTTTTCATCTCTAACATTGGATCCACTTAATGGCTCTCACTGGTTTTCATTCATGCCACAAAACAATATGTCATCCAGCCTGCGGGAAGCATATCCACCGACTTTTTGTGTCCTGTCTGATTTATTTACTGGCTGCTCCAGTACTGACACGCACACTTCGGCTGGTCTAAGTCAATCCAGAGAATCCTGTTTTAGCTGTGTGACTTCATCAGGGCGATGTATATGTCAATCACGGCAGCACGTCACTTACAGATCCTCGATTTGACTTACTGCTGAACACATCAAATAACATTTAAGAAATTACACAGTAGCAAATCAAATCTCCTGGAGTGATGATTTCAATATGACATGTCCTTCTGTTGTGTGTATGTCACTGAATGTGACGTGTTGTGACACATTTGGACAATTGGTTTTGAGGCTGATTCAGCTGCATTTTGTGTATTACACTAATCGACTTGCTTATTTGCATATTTATTTTCATTGTTAACTATTACTACAAAAATGTAGTTTCTGCGTCAAAAACTTTGATCTACATGTCCTTGTGTTTTGTTTTGGGTCTCTGCCACCCCAGACAGAGACTAAAATGTGCTCTATAAAAAAATCAGACTCGACTTCATAAAGTAAATCAAAAGCAGCTTGGGCCACCCTTGTCAATAAACATACAAAAAAGTTGAAAACAAATCTCATGTACACTTAATCATATGATGAAATAAGTTATTGTTTGGACTTTTATGTCCCTATATGCTTTGAATTATGAGAGGAGCCACACACACACACACACACACACACACACACACACACACACACACACACACACACACACACACACACACACACAGGCAACTAGACAGGTAATTATAGACACCAGATGGTGAGGCGGAGAGAGCTCAATCATATGGAAGAGTGGAGAGCAAAGAGGAGGAATCTTCCTTCTTTTTTCCCCCATCCCTTCTTTCTTTGCATTCCTATTATTTCACTTTTGCCCTTGCTTTCATCCTAATATTCTTCCTTTCCTTCCTGCTTTCGTCACACTTGATCCACTTAACTTACATCCTTACTCTCTCAATGGTTTGGTCCTTTCTTTCATTTTCTTTCTCACTCCTTTCATTATTATTATTCTGTCCTTTTTTCTCCTCCTACATGTTTTTCTACATGTTCTACATGATATTCAAACATTTTTAGTTTAGGTTTCAGTTGCTCTTTAGCCAACAGCTGATGTATCAAATGTCAGCCATCATGAAGCAAGTTCAATCCATTTTAACACTTGAAGCTGCCTCCTTTATCTTTTTTACAACTTTTTACCCCTCTGCTGCACGCACACACACACACACACACACACACACACACACACACCTTCTCTCTCTTCCTGTCTCTCAGTGTCTCTCTCCCCTCTCCTGTGTTGCTTTGGTGCAGATGAAGTAAGAATCAATAGATGCTAGATAGCACAGGCTCCCAGTCACACACTACAATGAGCTAAGGTAAAAGGCCACCTCCAGAGAGGACAGGGATTGTCAGCTCAATACTCGCTCTCAATGGGGCCAGAGATAAAAAACCATTTGGGGTGTCCTCATGGCTCACTGGGCTAAGAGGCAAACCATGTACTCACAACACTGTGGGTCCAAATCCCATTTAATGACCTGTATTGCGTGTCATCCCTTTGCTTTTATCTCGCCCATCATGCCGGCCTCTCAGGAAACAGGAGACTGTAGGTAAGACTGCTACTGAAACCAAAAACTAAAATTTCATGTATCGGCTATACATTCAATGAATAAGAGGAGGAATTTCATGATCATTTCGCTTTAAATTTGTCCTCTTTTAAAAGACACAAGTAGCTGGATTGAAGATTTACACAGAAACACAGAAATGCTGGACTTGCAATGAACTTGACCATTTTCTAGCTTTTCAAGGGCTTGAATTCACATATAAATTATACACACAATCAGCTAATGAGCACTGCACATGTAAACTGGATTTAAGCACAACAATAAGAGTCAGAAAAGAGGAGGGCCGGATTTATGACTTGGCACATATACAGTATATTGGTGGGCAACACACATACACACGGCAATACGCACACTGACAAAACACACAAGCACGTTTCCCAAATGGAATTACAATGTGTCTACATGTAGAGGCTGCTTTTCTGTCCTTGAACAACTGTCTTCTCCTTGTGTGTATACACACACACACACACACACACACACACACACACACACACACACACACACACACACACACACACACACACACACACACACACACACACACACACACACCATTCCCCCTCTTGTTGTTCCCCTAAATGAGTTTTCTGACATGCATCAAGTGTTTATGCCCGCTACCCCTCTTTTCTCGTCCTCTCCTCCTCCTCCTCTTCCTCTCCCTCTCCCTCTCCTCCCCTCCCCTCGCCGCCTGCCCGGCCGGTTAGCTATAACACCCGCCAACATCGGTAAACAAGGAAATCTCTCAGCCGCGGCCCGGCGTGTAACCGCATTACCGCGCCCGATAACCTCTTCAAATAATGTGCGATAAGGGGAATTTGATTTGATTCACGGAAAGGGAAAGAGGGCCACTTCTTCTCCTTCATTTTCCTTTCCTTTATTTCTTTCTTTCTCCTTCGCCCCGCCATCGTCTCCTCTTCTTCTTTTCACTTAGCCTGAGGGTCCAGGCCTCCTCCTCCCGTCTCATCCCCCCTTCTTCTCCCCTTCCCCAGAATGACACCGCCTCGCATCCACAATCAAATAAATCCCACCAAGGTGTCAGCCTTCATTTCGACTCTCCCCTCTCTTCTCCCCGACCAACGCAAGGTGAGGTGAGAGGCCCCCGTAAAGCCATCATCTCCATAATGGCAAATATGAGCCCTAAAGCCCAAAACCAGGGGCTGTATTAACACAAATGGGACCAGCAAGGTGTGTGTGTGTGTGCGTCTTTCAGTGAAGTGATATGGTTTTTCTCTTAAGTGAGCTGTGATTTAAGCAGGCTAGACACTGGGCTGATCACCAGTTCAGTGTGTGTGTGTATGTGTGTGTGTGTGTGTGTGTGTGTGTGTGTGTAAAATAGATGAGGCTGTGTGGCTCATTCAGAGGATATTTGATGAAATGGAACGGGGGTCAACTTCAGTTTGCCACCCGGGCTGCGCTGTGCTACTCTGTGCATGTGTGTGTTTCCTGTGTCTGTCTGATCGTGCGCGTGGGTGTGTGTTTGTGTGTGTGTATGTTTGCCCGTCGTCACCGCCTGACAATGATGCATGGCGCTTTTAAATAGCACTCCTCCACGCCCTGCTCAAAACTCATCACCAGGCTCTTTCACTATCCCTCCCTCCCCTGCTCCCCTCGCTCCCTGGGGTTGTCACTTTTAGAAAAGCAAATGAAATGTCGGCACGGTGGAGAGGAGGGATGAAGAGATCGCCAGATAGAGGGATAGAGAGGGGAAAGGTGTGTGTGTGTGCGCGTATGTGTGTGGATAGTGTGGTTTATGGTCTGTTTAAGTCAAGGGATTCAAACCATCTCCATGTGTAAATGTACGCATGTTGCACTGTGACGAATGTAAATCGGAAGGTTCATTTATTTTACATGGACAGGACATTTTGGCAGCATGGGAACACGGTGACTGTTACTACGTGCTGGATATTGTTTTGTCCTGTCACAGGAAAAGGTTTAGGGCCAGCAGATAGTGTTTTTAAGTCTGCTTAAAATCTAAAATAAGATTGAATTAAATGTTTTTATGTAATTTGGAGGATTTGGGAAACCAAAAGCAAAAGATATTAAAGCATCATGAATCATCAGCGGCCTGGTTTTGAACATACACTGATAAATGATCATCTGATGATCCCTGTGTGTGTGTGCGTGTCTCAGTTTACAAGTGTCTGTCAGCATGTGTAAGTGGGTTTTACTCCTGGGACCCTGCAGAGCGTGTGCATGTCTGTCTGAAAGACAGCAGGGTGATGCTAGTGAGGTTATCTTCAACTACTGACAGCTGTTTATTCAATCAATCACCTTGTCAGTGTGTGTGTGTGTGTGTGTGTGTGTGTGTGTGTGTGTGTGTGTGTATGCCTGTGTGTGTGAGAGACAGTGGCGAGGGAGAAAGAAGTAAATTAATGGAGCATTAACCAAGCGCTGACCCACAGAGAAGAGGCACAACTAGCCACTACAGGCTAAATCTCAATTCTAGACCCCTATCACGCAAACTCACACACACACTCACGTGTCAAGTCATAGTTCCCTCCCAGTGTTCTGCAGGAAAAAGGCCAAATTTATTCAATATAGATAAAAGCATGTGTATGTTTATGAAAGCTGCATGCATCAGAAAGGAAATTCCAACGTGAGCATTTAATACCGACAGTTTGTATTTATTGGGAAATCATTAAAAAGTGGATGAAGTAAACAATGTCTAATTAGAAAATCTAAATAATGAGGATATCCTGGGGAATTCCTCAATTCTTTCTAGTGCAATAAAAAATGAACATTGTGATCTTACACTAATCCACATTTTAAAATGTATCATAATGATAAAATGAAAAATTAATCGTCATGGTTAATCTTTGATATTTAATGATTTTGGAAACCTGTAGAACCTGTAAAAAATTCTAGTCAGACAATTTGAAATATTTATTATTTCATTGACAAAACTTATTCTGACTGTTCCTGTTGTACATTTAATGTGCTGTTACTGCACTCTTACTATTGCTGTTAAAAAAGAGGCCTGATGAAAGAAAGCGATGTCTTTGCTTTCACTGACCTATGACTCTCTCTCTGCTGACTGTCTCTGTTCCATTTCTCCTTCCTCAGCTGTGCGGAGGAGGAGGAGGAGGAGGATGGATACCTGACGGAGAGGTGTGGGTGTGAGGCCTGTCGGCACTCATTTCCATCCCAAAGGGCCTCGTCACAACAGGAACATGCCGTGTCAGTGGCCAAAGAGGGACATCAGCAAGTTTGAAACAGACGCCCTGACTCAGCCCTAACCCCCTTCAACACACACACACACACACACACACACACACACACACACACACACACACACACACACACACACACACACACACACACACACACACACACACACACACACACAGAAATAAGGTTACCCTTTACGTTTCTTTTTCTATTAGTTGTCTCTCTTTATCTCCCTCCTTGAATCTCCTTTTTTCATTCATTCTGTCTTCCTTTATCTTTCCTTTCCCTCATTCCCTCTCCTCTGACTCCACTCTCCTCCATCCTCTCTCTGCTTCTCTCTCTCCCTCTCATTATCGCTCTCCCTGCTGCTTTCATATGGTCTAGCAGCTGAATTAATTACCAAAGCCAATTAACGCTAGATTGGCTGATGTTTTAACTAATTAGCTTTAATGAGGGTGCCATGGCTGCCTGCACTGTGTTAATTGAATCCTAACAGCGGAGGAGGCAGCCTGTGGAAGCGAAATGAGAGGGATGGATGGATGGATGGATGGATGGATAGATGGAGGCATGTGCACACTTACATATGCACACAAGCTGTTATTGATAATATTTAGAGCGCATCGCAGGAACACCCACCCTGTTGTTGCTGCTGGTTTATCATTAACATTATTGGCCTGTCATACAAGACACCTTATGTATTAAACACACGCACACGCAGGAAAATGGAAAAGAAAAAAGAAATCGGACAGCATAAAAAAGCCAAATGATTATGTTATGTCACTGCTATTTGCTGGGTAAAAGTTTGTCTTAGCTAACTGGGTTTTCTTAATGGAACTCATATCCTCACCATGTATCTGCTGGTTACAGCTAGCTGTATTTGTTATTGCAAAACGTGCCCAGTAAAGAGGAGCAGCAGATTAGAATCTTAGATCAATGTCATGCTGTCCTCCCAGTGCCGGATTACCTGCTGCGTACCTGAACTTCATTTTCCCCTGCCTTGTGATAGCAGGATCATCTGAGATGAGATGTGAAATGTATGCATATCTGAAAGGTCCTACGCATAAACCTAAAATCCACACTGTCATTTAGAAGGTGTGAATCTTTCGAGCCGTCTTCTGTGTCTCAGATTGTGGTGAGCTGAATATTTTCATTGTCCGTAAAATATTGTGCAATTTTTCTGACCCTAAACCACACCAAAATGAAACAGCACCAAAGGGCACACAAACCAATGTATAATTTAATAAAGGTGTCTTTTCAAAACCAATTTGCAACACTGCTCTATAAAACTACAATGCAGCAACTACATGCCCAAAATTAGAGGCAGAATCTGGCTTTTTGACATCAGTTTAACCACATAAAAAACAAACAACAAAACTTACATAACTCACATGACTCTGGCTGTGTAGTTACCTCAGCCTATTCTGGCTCTCTGTCAGCTGGCGGCGAGAGCTAAATCAAGCAAAGGCCAGTGACAAAGACACTGTTAGCCTTAAGATACATGACTGACTTTTTTGTGATTAAAAAATTAATAGTTTCATGGTAATTTAGTTATCTATCCCATATAAAAGAGGCAGTATGGCTTAATCCTTCATATTGTTGAGGTTACCTTCAAATCAGACGTGAAATGTGTGAAGATTAATTCATGAATTTCAATATAAATATTAATAGTGGATGGGCAGACACACACTATAGACATTTTACTATAAACTATGTTCAATATGTCAAATGAAAGCATTGCAAACTTATTTGTTATACAGTTTGCTGGATTGTCTTTTTTGCTCATGCGTACCCTTTGTGGGGCAGCAGCTGATCACATATCAAACATTTATTAAATCCAATCTCAAGTGTTCTTTTACAAAAAAAAACCCTTTTAAAGCTTGAACGAAATGAAAATAAATAAGATGTAGCCGTTCAACCCAACATTCAAATGTAAAGTCTCATTATATCCAATTCAAAGTGATGCTACATGACTGTAAATCAACAATAACTATTAGGAGATATGGAGCACATTAGCTGAAGTTATGACATTATGCATGTCCTCCCGCTGTGTGTCGTCTCCCATCCCGCTGATCTAAAGACATGAACAAGCGGCAGATTGTACTGAGGTGGCTATAAAAATCTGCATGGCCGTGTAAAAGGCTTAATGATTTTAAAGTTACAAGAGAAAAGAGCCTGCAGTTTGTCTCATCCATCAAGTCTAGCACCGGCGCCTTCGCCAAATGGCCCTGCCACCTAACCTGGCGCTCAGCAATGCCGTGCCAAACACACCCTCCCTCTCTGCCTCCCTTACACATTTTGTCTTTGTCCCACTTAGACTAGATTATTTCTTTCCTTACTCTTTGTATCTCTTTCACCTTCTCTGTGTCACCCTCTATTTTTCATCAGTTTTACTCTTCTCTTGCAGTCTTTTTCTTTTTCTTTTTCTTTCAGCAGCTGAGTGGAGGAAGACAAGATGAGTTGCTCTTTCTGGTCGGATATTTTCCCACTTTAAATGTGCATCTGCAAAGTTTACTTCGGACGAAGTCCTTAAAAAATCTCTTAACAGAGAAACATTGGAGACTGCTGGATACTGTAATGAAATCACAGGGGTATTATGTGATGAATGTCACTGCCAGAGCACTCGCTCTTAACTCGTAGTCACACCTGAACCACTTTTCCTCCTTTAATCAAACATTTTCATTGCAAGACATTGATCTCAGTATCTCAAGAAACCAAGCTGAGCTCGTCACAGCCATTGCAAAATGTGAGTGTATTATATGGCCTTAAAGCCCCTGCAGACCCCCTTAACCACTTCCCACTGCAGCACACCCACATCTTGCAATAAGGTTCCTCTTACACACGTTAACCCTTCGACCTGTTGTTGCAAACTGTAATAAATAACACAACTCCCTCTGTTTCTCTTACACACAGATACCAGTGCATATGTTTAGGGCTGAAGGTGACAGAATAAAGGACAAAGAGGCAAAAAAGGTGGGAGAAATGAATGAAACCGTTTCTGTGGTTTGGTATCTCTTTACCGTCTCTTTCTCGGCCTGTCACATGCTCCGAGCTTTCCTATCGGCGAATGAGGGTCCCTCGTGAGGAAAACACACATATCAAATACGAGCAAACACACATATCCCTCAAGAGATGTGGTCATGTTGAGAAGAGGAGCAGGGATTTTCATGTTCCTGTCCAACGGTGGCACACACTTAGAGGCAGAACATTCGACTAATGCACCACCGTTTCTCTTTACTTTCCTGCCCTCTGCAGTTCATCCCACCCTTTTCTAATTTTCTTTTTTCTCCCAACAACAGAATGATATTGCACACTGAAAAAAATTCTCATCTGAACATCATTTATTTATATATATTGTTTTATAATGTGTAACTGCACATTTTTCAATTAAATGACACCTACATTGGGAAAGAACTGTGCTAAAGAAGGATAGATTTAAAGATTTAGCACAGACTGTGCTCTATGTTTTCGGAGTCATGCTTTATGGAAATCGTGAGTGCTCCCTTCTCTTTCATTTTAACAATGCATATGAAAAAAAAAAACAATTACGAGCTAACAGTAGAACATTTAGATTTATGGTTTCTATTAGTGACACCGATGTCACTCAGACACAATAGCAGCTCTAAACACGTGCAGACATACGGCCGTGGTGACAACAATAGCCAAATGTAAATCAGATAAATAGATGAAATTGAACAGTCATTCAAACAGCCCCATTCAACTCTGAAACCTCATGAGCCCTTTGTACAGCAGATGCTATTGTAAGTGTGTATTTGTGCGAGTGTGTGTTGGGTTGTCAGCGATTGAGAAGAACCTATTTCCTCTTGCTGAATCCCTGGCTCTAAATGATGGATTGATATCTCTCTCACTGTGGATTATATGTGCATATATCTGTGTGTGTGTGTGTGTGTGTGTGTGTGTGTGTGTGTGTGTGTGTGTGTGTGTGTGCGTGTGTGTCACTAGCCCTCTCAGCCTCTTGCTGCCTGCTCCTCTCAGGCCCTTATCAGCTCTTGTCACAAACAGAGGATAGGGGATAATCCTTCATACAAGGGGAGCAGTCTGGCCTTCCATCTATCTAGCTGTCTGTCTAGCTGTCTGCTATATTACCCCTCTCACCGGAGTGTCACTGGAATAGAAATCAAACGGATACAAAGCAAACTTCCTGCATCTCGGTAATCTCTGTTGGCACAACATAGATGGCAAGTTTGATGAGAACAAAACTCCCTTTTTTTTCTTTTTTTAATATAGAGGTTGGTCAGATTGCGCAAAGTTTGCAGCAGATATGGTGTAATTATTTGCACTGACAACAAACACTTATGTTGAGAGTTTATTGATGGGAATTCTGTGTTTTCCTTGGGTGTCAGTTGTCTTAGCTGGAATAAAAACGAACCACAGGACCCTTTGGAAAATGAGTGCAACCCAGATAATGAAAACTTTCCTAACTTCCTGGTCAGGCCTACGCCTTGGGGTGCTGTGTTGTGGTTTGGGTGCTTGCCATGTCCTCATGACAGTGGGTGCTGCGGGTCACCCTGAGTTCCAAGAATCAGAGCGTTCCCTGGCACCAAGCTGGACCAGACTACAAGGGTTTGCCTGTGAAAACACGACTTTCACAGCATTTCAGAATGTCACACAGAATCATTTATACACCACTCGCATAATATAATTTATATGAGCACTTTTGTTCTAAAATGAGATTTTAGAGGCCAATAAAAATAAAAATAAAATAACAGGAAAACATTAGGACAAATTGTTACCCATAGTGACTTGTACCACTTGAGAAAAGACCCAGTCCAGATGGAAAAATCATGTCGCCTTATTTTGGTTTCGCCTAAAATACATGAATACTCTGTACCCACACGACTTTCTTTGTAATGCCTCTCTCTGCCACCCTGTCTCTGTCTCATTCCGTGTAACAATACAAGGCAAAATTGAGAAATATAGAAGTGAAAACTGTATCCATGTGCTCAGACTTGATAGGAGCAGACTGAAGACCTGCTGCTGTGTGGTTTTGCACAGGTCACACCTCAGGCTATGTCGTGTGTGTGTGTGTGTGTGTGTGTGTGTGTGTGTGTGTGTATGTGTGTGTGGGTGGATTTGTGCATCCTGGACAATCAGATACAGCGCGATTGCATCACACAGCTGCAATTGGACATTGTTGTGACGTTTATCAATCTAACTACTCTATCTATCTCTTCCTCCGTCCCTCCCTTGTGATTTGGCTTCCATCCCTCCGTGGCTGTCCTCTGTGTCTCCCTCTGCCTGGTGATATCACATTGTCCAATAGAGGGGGATGTTTCTCTACACTTTCCTCTTATGGGGCCTTTGGTACTTCATGAAAATGAAATGTCCGTGAAATGTCCATCATTTCATGCACACCTTGAGTTTAAAAATTATATTATCTATGAATCCAAAAGAAAATGCTAATTTGAGCAGATGTATGAATTTGATGCATGAATTACAATCTTATCCCCAGATTTGACGATGTTCCATTTTTTCAGATAAACTGAAGGTCAGGTGGGCTGAGAAAAGTTTGTAAGCTCTTAGGTATAAAAGAAATGATTTGGAAAAACTCACTGCATGCCTTGTCAAAAAAAATGAAGATGGTGGTATTTGTCTTTGCTCATGAAAAGTCAGTTTGGAGATTCGTCGTTATCAGAGGGGCATTTTCTCATCAACATCCAATCCTTCAGTTTATCTGGAAAAGTCCAAACATGTGGAGACACAGGGCTTTCACTCGACAGCGACATGGCAGTCTCAGATTCTGTCCAGAGACAGCTTGGAGGCTTTCAACTCCAAACACATACACACGCACACACAGGGTCGGGGGTACAGGTCTGCAGCTCAGATCAATAGAAAATTAAAGCGACTGAAATGGTTTCTGCTCGCATATTAACCCTTCTTCTCTTTTTCTTCTCCTCTCTATCTTTTCCATCTTTCCTATCCCTCTCTCTCTTTCTCTCGCCTTCCCTAATAGCCGGTGCCACTGACGACAACAGTGTTTCAAACAACTTGAGTATAGGTTTTAGTGACATAGAGAGGAGAGATGTGTTTGTGTGAGTTTGAGCTTTAAAACCGGCGAGAGGCGAGAGGGGGAGATGGGCGGATGAAGGCACGGGTGCAAGGATGGGGGCAGTAATAGCACAGAGACGACAGGGGCTTTGGATACTCTCGCTCTCTGGACACACACACACGCACGCACACATATACGCACACACCGTCTGGGGACTCAAATCTCAGAGCAATTTTCAGGCCGGATGATTGGCAGTTTGATGCGTATTCTTCCCCTACAAGACCGGCTGATAACTCCAGCTATCCCATTCCACGCAGCCATCCCTCTCTCTCTTCTCTCTTTCTCCCACTCTCACCATCTTTTTTTCGTCGCTGTGACTCTCTCCACAGACCCCCTCCTTCTCCCCCCTCTCTTCCCTCTCTCCATCCTTCTTTCCCCCTCTCTGTCCCTCTCTCTGGGCCTGTTGTGCAGCTATTACAATGACAGAGGCGATAAGGGACATTTATCACATGTGCGGCGGGGTGAGTGAGAAAAAGCCCTCAACAGGTCTAGAGGGAGGAACACGCACAAATGTCCAGACACACACACACACATGCAGACATTCGGCAATGAGATGTACAGATATGCACACGCACTGCACACATGCAAATGTGCAAGCACCCGTGCACATTTGTGCACATGAACACAGACAGATAAATAAACAGTCAGAGGTTGCACATGCTTGCACACAACTGCCTAAACTCTCTCTCTCTGTCTCTTTCTCTCTCTCTCACACACATGCGCGCGCACACACACACACACACACACACACACACACACACACACACACACACACACAGTGAAACGGTGAATCATCCCATTTTGTATTTTGCAGTTGACTGAGGCCAATTCCCCATAATTCAATACAGTTGAAAAATGAAACCCCGGTAAATCGCTACAGCGATTTTACAGATCCCCGCTTATCCTCATAATTCATTATTTCCAAACTGTAACAACATTACATTTCATTTGTAATGCTCCGCCTGCCTCAGCCATTTGCCAATTGTTATATCTTATTGTTTTCCCTCTCCAAGGGGGAGAAAAGTGAGTTATTGGGGGAGAAATGGTGGCTGCTGGGTGGCGTGGCCTGCTCCTTCGCTGCCTGCCTACCTGTCTGTCTGACTTCCATGTCTGTCTATCATTCTCTCTCTGCATCTGCCCTGTCCTCCTGTCCATCTGCCTGTCTGGCTGTCTGTCTGTCTTCCTAACTAAGTGGCTGTTGTGAGAACACCACACTGAAGGAAGGCACAGAACAGTATAACTTGTTGTTTCCATTGTGGGCAAGTGATAATGAAACTATTGTTTGCAGCCTCACAGACACACACACTCTCCTCCACAAGCTGACTGGACTATTGTTTTTCTGCACCGTGGTACTGTCAGATCCACAGCTGGATCGGTGCAGGGCAGAGACAGGGACAAGGGTGGGGTGAGGATGAGGAGGAGGAGGAGGTAAGGACTTAGGAGAGGAAGAATGGAAGGAGAGAGAGTGAAGGGAGGAGGGAGGGATGGTGGAAGGAGAGGATGGGTGAGAGAGGAATGAACAGATAAAATAAGGAAAACAAAGGTTTGATGACAAGGAGCGGTGGAGGGAGTGGTGTAAAGGTACTGATACATCAATGCAAAAATACTCATTACATGTAACAGTTCTGTTTTCTTAAATGTATTTAAGCAGAATTACAGAAGTACTAGCAGCAAAATGTACTGTAAGTATTGAAAGAAAATGTACTCATTATGCCGAATGGCTCCTGCAATGTCTTATATAATTGGACTATTCAATACACTGTATAAATAGCATTTCAGAAGGATAATGCAGTAACTTAGTATTGGAAATGAAAAAAGTTGGGGATCTTGCATTAAAAATCTTTCTATGAAAGCATAGAAAACCCTTACTTTTTATTTTTTTTAACAATCAAATTCATAGCAGGTCTGCTTGAAAAAAAAAAAACCTTCTGCAATTTAAAACATTATACTGCAACCCATAAGCTTTTGTCAATACTGCAGAGAAATATCTTTTCACACCAGGTACTGTGAGATGACTCGAGAAGGGCGTTTGCAATATTTACAGCTTCAAAAAGAGATTCCTCAAATAGGAAAAAAATCACTTAGATCAAATACTGGAATCGCCATTAATCTGAGAGCTAAAAACATGCTTTGATGTCTCTTTCTCTCTCTGTCTCACACACACACACACACACACACACACACACACACACACACACACACACACACACACACACACACACACACACACACACACACACACACACACACACTTCCTCCTGCAATCTCCCATTTATCACAGCTGTAGCCACTCTCCAGCCCTGCCCATGTTACTGTACCCTGTCACACTGCTGGCTAAACAAACTGCTCCTTGATGTATGAGGGCCTACGCCGGCCATAAACTTATTCACTTTTAACTAGCATGCTACCGGCTTGGCACGACCAGACATCACCTTTGCTGTGTGTGTGTGTGTGTGTGTGTGTGTGTGTGTGTGTGTGTGTGTGTGTGTGTGTGTGTGTGTGGCATATGAAAACTGCCTGTGAGAAATTAACCCCCTGGGTACCGCTTCATAACTCACTGCTCTCTTTCTTTCCTCTCTCCTTCTCCTCCCTCCCTCCCTACCATCTATCTTTATTCCTCAGCCCAGGCATTAGTCCTGCATCTATTGCCCATTACAGTGTGTATGTGTCTTTGACAATAGAGGAAATGGCTCAGTGGTAGAAGGAGAATAAGAAGAATAGCAGGTCTTATATGTCTTGCTGGACGACAAGCGGTTTCCTGTTAGTGAATGAATGGCGAGGAAAAGTGTGGACATCTATCTTAATGATGTCTCTTCTCTTCTCTTCTCTTCTCTTCTCTTCTCTTCTCTTCTCTTCTCTTCTCTTCTCTTCTCTTCTCTTCTCTTCTCTTCTCTTCTCTTCTCTTCTCTTCTCTTCTCTTCTCTTCTCAGGAAGCTGCCACTGCTTTCCTTCTTTCTCTCTCTCTCTCTTTAATTGAGTACATTCAGATAAGATGAGAGTGTAAAGCTATAACCAACCATCAGGTTTATGGTTGAGCTTGTGATGTTGGCACCCTGGCACATGAGTCCACCTGCCTGCCTCATGTATCTCCCTGACCTCCCATGATGCTTTGCTGTTTTATTGACTATATGTATTTATTGTCTCCAGTCAGTCTGGAGTCTATCAGATGACGCGCTAATCTGGTAGAGCATGATTAACGATTCATTGATAGCTGCAGTGTTATCAATAGCATTGCCTCCTCCCCAATTAATGTGCAACGCACGTACACACACACACACACACACACACACACATAAAACACAGCGGGTAGACATGCACACATACTGGCGCAAACATGCAAACAGGCACAAATTAAAGCACACACACGTCTCCCCCACCGGCACACACACCACATCAAGCAGCACCACCTATGCACACAGCTAGTAAAGGTTAATTACGTAGTTTTTTCCACCGCTTTATGACTGCAGTAAGTTGTAACTGCATGGGCCCCCTTCTTATCAAGTAATAAATTCATTAGTGGCTAACACACCTCGCTGGGGCAGCTCATTTAGTTCTGACAAACAAGATTAGAGGACAGTGGGGGCAAGAGGGTGGATCTGGACACAGAGCTGTGAGATCATAGGACAAAGACGTAGACAGGCAGGAAGACATGGTTCTTTTAATATTATTGTAATAGAGGAAATAGTTGGTTGAGATTACAGTTAAGAGGGAGAACATAGCTGCTTCACACTGAGGTACCACCAAACTATGATATGAACAGTGTTGAGTGTTGTCATAAATATGTTTTACACAAATATGAGTACTGTAAGTGGGTCTGCTATGTCACATACAGTAAAAACGCTTATTTGGTTAACAAATATATGTAAATACTAGCGGATCTGAGTTTAGCTACATGCAAGGCTGGGATATGTGTATGTGCTGGGAATGCTAATGATTAGCATTAGCAATTGAATGTGCAATTGTGGTAAGCACTACTAAATAGCATAAGTGATTAGCGTTCACAGGCTAACTGAAGTGTTCTCACTTGCCATTAATGGTCATTTAGAGCCACCAAAGCCTGGTAAAAGGTTTAGTTAATGTAGAGCAAGTCCAGCAGTTATTTTATACCTTTTCACTGTGACGTATAAACAGTGTGTAGTTAAGAATAATGCTAGAGCACAGACTGTTAGCTAGAAGAGTTAGCTATATCTGTTAGCTCGCAGGGAAGTAGTCAGGTAGACTGGAAAGCTGGGCTGATTATGCAATTCGCAGATATAAACAGGTAACATGGCTGGCTAAACTGCTAAGCCTACCAGTGAATGCATTAATGGTGTAATATGAGGTTTTCAACCTGTAACGTTTGTATCATTTGAGCGATATGACTTCATACATATACATATGTATATTATGTGTCTTTTGTACTTTGGTGAGGAACATTCAATCGAAGTTAGATGCAATGGACACACGTAAAGGTTTACAGTCATTGTGTACTGAGTGTTTACAGTGAAGTCTTCTGCAAGGTAGGAAAAGCAAGGTAAGACATTATGGCCGTGTTCACATCCAAGCAATGCTCTAACATGTTTGCTAACTCCTGTAATTACATAATTATGTGGTGTCCAAGTTCAGACTCAGCATTTTACTCTGCCTGTAACCTATGAGCTGAAGCAGATGAGGTTAAAATGTATTTTTGAGGGTGAAAGACAGCGGTGGACAAGCCTAATAATTTCATTTCATGTAATAACCATTACTCACACACAATTTTCTTTAAACACACACCGCTAACCCAAACACAGCTGCACTCACCTCTTCTTCTTGAGTTAAATTGGTAACCTGCTGTGTACAGAGGCAGAAAGGCTCCTCCACACACGCACTCATACACACACGCACGCACTTAAGACACCTTTTTTTTTTTTTTTAGCTCAGATGAAAAGGATGCCTGCTAGACGCCAGCAGACAAATGAAAAATTCAATCAATCACAAGGTGTCATCATTAGAGCACATTGTACACACAGGATGTGACAGGCCTGTGTCTCTGTGAGTGTTTGCTGTTACTTTAGGCAGAAATATGCACACAGTCAGCCTCACACACACAAAACAGAGATGCAGATATGTGTGTGTTATACATATCCACCCACTCACATTTACAAACACACACACCTCAGGCACAGCACTTTGCACCACCACAGCACTGAGACTTTCAACTGTGTCTCATTTCCATTACAGAGCGCAAGCAGGCGGAGAGGATATCAAGCTGTTGTGTATGCTTTCAATACACAAATAAGAGCGTATTGGCGGGGTCAGTAAATATGAAAACCTAGCCTTAAGCATAGCTGTCTGGGCCTTTTTCCCTATCTTTATTAAAGAGTGTGGTCTTTCAATTTGAGAGCATGACTCACTGTTTTCACGTTCTGATTTCCTAACGCTTTCCTCGCACTCAAATAGCCCCTGCTTGCGTTTAGATTTGCTCCGCTTCTGCTCAAACCGTTTGCTTGCACAGATTTCCTGCGCTCAAGCTTCAGCCACTCTCCTCACACTCAGGCTGCTTCAGTTCACGTGCAAAACATCTGCTTTTGGATTTTTTTTGTGCTTTCGAAATTCCCCAACCAATGCGATTGCAGGTGCAGTGTTGATCAATGAACTGGTCCCTGCCCTCACTTTACTTCTTTCGCGTCCCCGCAGCAAAGTACTCCCATACACTGGAAGGGGTCTTATTCAGTAAACACAGTCACACAATGTGGTGTTATCAACCATGCAGACTCTGAATATAAACACTGTGTTATTCTCACTGAGTTGAGGCAGAAATTAGCTTCTATTCAAAAGTAAATTGTAGATGAATGGCACGAATGCACGATCAAACAGAAACGCTGTGCATATGCTGTGTAAAACAATTTTTAAGTGATATGGTTTTTGTGGTGAGATGTGCCTTTATTAGAATTGTTCATGTGACAAAAATTTTGCTTGTTAACAATGAAACACATGTTTTAATGTTTTACTAATAGTTATCATGTGCATGTACTTAAATAGTAATTTAATGGTCCTTATTATCCCTTCTAATAAGGAAGTGTGCTAGTCATATCGAGGCCTACAGGGTGATGCAGAAAAAACAAACAAAAACAAAATTTCTTTCTCATAAAAATAATTCAGGGTCATATCAAGGATGCTTATTATCCACAGCCTGCTTAGTGAACCAGCGCAGCAAAATATACCTGTTGAGTCTAACAAGATCATTTTGGAGAATAATCACAGTGCTTATTAGTCAGATATGCCCATTTAGGGGAACCATTAACGGAACTTGTCATGTATTTGGAGCGCAGGGAAGCCGTGTTTAGGCCCAGTGTAGTGATCCGGGGTAAACACACAACAGCAGGCTTATTTACAGACTGAAATGAGAGCTGGATCTTTCAGGATCAAGGGCTCTCGCTGTTTGGAGGAGGGACGTCCTCAGCATAAACTACCTTTAAGCTCTCAATCAGACACACAAACAGACAGACAGAAAATCACCTATTCTGTGTTGTTTAAGTGTTCTCAATCCTTCTCGAAACCTGTGGCTGAGACTTGTCAAAACACACTTCTACCATATAACTGTAATCATTTTGAGACTCATTGTAAAAATAAACATGTACAGAGGAAAAACTGTATTGAGACTGTCATGAGTGATTTATTTTTCTGAAGAAACGAATGAAGTCTGGTGCAGCCTTAGTTTTGTAATAGAAGGAAGAGGTTAACCTACGCTGGCTGACAATTTATACTGCAGTGAAGCTACAGCCTGTCCGTTAGCTCCTCTGAAACCACACACGCACACCACACCGGCCTTTTCTTTTATTGCAACGTCTCAGCAGGTGCTGGTCCTGTAACAGTGTGTAGTTACAGGAAGTGAGTTTTACCCTCAGTACAACAGAGACAGATGAGGGGATTAGCTAACATTGTGGTGGAAGGAGGGAAGCAGGAAGGAAAGGTGATTGGGTGATAGAAGAGACAGAAGTGGGAGTGTTGGAAGGTGTGAAGTTGTCTGAGTGTGTGTTTGTATGTATGTATGTGTGTGTGTGTGTGTGTGCGTGCGTGTGACTGTAAATCAGACCAACATAACATGAACCGCATGCCCACAGAGTCATGTTACCCTGTTCCTACTGGAAGAATACACCGCAAGCACACACACACACGCACGCACACACGCACGCACGCACGCACGCACACACACACACACACACACACACACACACACACACACACACTCTAAGTTAGAGTACACGTCCTACTATTAATGTATCTTATCATGAAGAATGCTGGACTTTGATCAAACGGTTGTATGACAAATCAGTATGTACATAATTATATTTTCTATGGAGCCATATGTGTGAACAACTCAGCACAAAACAGCTCTCATTACACCCATACTACTTCAACAGTCACCATATGGCATTCATTAGTACACACACTGATACGCACACCAACACTCACACAAATACACATGGCATGGAGCATCTTCTCCCCTCTTATTCTTATGTCAGTAAACATGGCCGGGTATAAATCCTAGCCTTTTAGCCATCTTCCAGTCACTATAATATGGCCATCACCATCTCTCACACACACACACACACACACACACACACACACACACACACACACACACACACACACACACACACACACACACACACACACACCCCCGAAGCGTCTTCTCTATAATAAGGCCATCACCATTAAAGCTGTCAGAGCCGGAGTGTTGAGTATTACTGCCGAGAAATTACACCTCACTCACCCTGCACGACACTGCGTGACCTGCAAACACACGCAAGGCCTCCATCTGTCCCCACACACACTCTTGTGCATGTCATGTTGACTGTATCTGCATCTGTGTGTGTGTGTGTGTCTGTCTGTCTCCGCCTATTCTTGCAACAGGGAGAATTATCTCCAACATGTGTCAGGGGGGCCGTGTTATATTCAACAGGGAAGTCCACAGACCACCCGTTTCACACACGCACATACACACGCACGCACACAAGCACGCACGCATGCTTGTACTTCTATTCTTGTGAGGACACTCATTGACCTAATTCATTTCCAAGGGACTAAATACACAACCCTAACCTCAACCTAATTCTAATCTATCGACTAAACCTGAGGATCTGCCAAAATGTCCTCACTCCAAAGCCCAAAAACTCAAATTGGGTCTCACAAAGATTTGAGTACACACGCACACACAACCACACACTGTAGCTTGCTGGGAAAGGATGCTGTGGGCTTGTACTCATAGGAGAAATATGGGCTGAGAAATTGAGGCAGGAGGTGGGACTATTAGAAGACCTTAGGATACAGTTGTCAGAAAAATGGCAATTTGAAGTGGAAAGGACGGAGGATGGCAGGGCTGCCACGCCCACCACTGGTTGGTGAAATAAGAGAGGAGGGTTTGACAAAGTCTGAAGATTGAGGGAGAACAGAGAGGACAGGGACAGAGGGAGGGGGTGGGGGTGGGGGGGTGAGGAGGGAGAAAAGACGGGTAGATTGCAAGATTCTCTGATGCTACATCTTAGAGAAACTGCTGTGTTTGGCAGTTTGTGACATTAAGATATCATAAAAGTGCAAAGACTGCGATGACTTGGCATCGTTTAAGAAACTGACAAAGGTCAGAACAATTCATGGGTAGCCTCTATTTATCATCATATTCCATGAGCACAGGTGCTTCCTTTCACTGAAACAATGCTGTTCAGCTAATGTGTATATTTTATTTCCAGCTATTTAAAATCCTTTATTTATTCGTTTAGTATCTGGAGAATGGCTGTGAAGGACAAATATCAATGTCCCTGCATAGATGTTACTGTGTTTGACATTCAGTTCTACAAAGTTTCCTCACTTCCATTGTTATAACGCGCTCCGACTATATGCGGTTAGACCATTAGTGAAGTTGTGCACAGTTGGTAGCATGTTCCCCAATATGAATGCATATAAAAGAAAAAAACATGGGGCAATTAGGGGCAAAAACCCTGGCTCTTCTTGCTGTCCTCAATCACTGAACCTTGCATTGCTCTTGACTCACAGGCCAGACCTCGCAGCATATGTGAAAATACAATACTACAATCTAAAATGAACTCACTCCACAATAAGGAAAAGTCATTTTACAGTTCTTATAGCTCACCCATCTCTGCTTGAATGGTTTGCCTCAACTTTCTTAATTTTTGGAAGTTGAGTCAAGGTTAACGGTGTGTTCTGATAACAGCAATTCATTTTCTTTTGAAACATTCAAGAACTTGTGGCCTCAGCGTCCACATGCACATCTTTTTGAGAGGAAATATGACAAAAAGTTGTGTAAATATCCATTTGGCAGAAGTGTGCGGCTCTGAGCAGATTTCTAAAAGCATCAAACACAAACAGACACACACACGATGTGCCTGGAGTGAGCACTGACGTATTTATCACATTAGTATTAGCCCTTCTCTCTGTCACCGCAATCCTCACAGCTGGTGTTGACATGCGGTCCCCAGACCCCCGCAGCACCCCTGAGGCCTTGTGCATGCGTGTGCGTTTCTCTATGTGTGTGTGAAATCTTGTTTCCTATGCCCTACAGTGATAATTTTCTCCGTGTTAACAAAAAAGCTTCTTCTCTTCTTAACACAACGCAAGACATGACATGACAGGAAAAAGAGTGACAGAAAATGAAAGGGGGGACGGCGAGCACTGAAAAAGGAGGAGACAGTGAGAAGAAGCAAAATCAGGATATGAGGGAGGGGAGCGGGCGTAGAGCGCAACAAGGGAGAGACAAAGATTGGTGATGCCAGTTTCCATATGACAAGTGGCGACGTTATGAAGATGGACGGGCGGCCGAGCCGGAGCGCCTGACCTTTCCCAAAATGCCACATGTCACCGTGCTTTTATGTCACTCCCCGCAAAACAATATGTCAGGGGCATAAAAAATCATTACGCTCTCTCTGAATTATGCTGTTATGGCATACCGCAAAAAAATAATCATTAAGATGACATTATTCCACACTTAACTAGGAGGAGGACCAGGGCGGGGGGGGGGGGCTCGTTGAATTTATGATTTGTCGTGATTTCATGACTAACGTGGCCGCGGTGAACCGTTGTCTTTTAGATGTATTGTTATGACTTTTATGCTTTGACGTGGGACTTTGGGGAAAAGCGAAAAGAGCAGCGATGATTGCACAGAGATCCTGAGAGGAGAGACGGCTTCTCACAGTGGAGCCGTTCAGCAGTCATCTTATGAAGCTACTGTATATTATAGTCTATTTAAAGTGAGCATGTGAAGCTGAGAGAGGCTTCCAAGGAACATTGACTCAACAGAAATCCTAAGAGGCGAAATGGGACCTCTAATAAGAACCCCTGCCTGAGAACTGAGCCATGTAATGGTCATCTTACAGCTCCATAATATGTCTAGAAGATGTAGTTTTCATTCAAACAGGGACACTGGATGGAAGATATAACTTCCTCTCTTGTAACTATTGATCTGTGTAGAAAAATGGCAAAAAAAAAAAAAAAATAGCATCAATGTGAAGAATATGTGAAACTGTACTCTAACACCGTGTTTACACCGAAGTTAGTGCAAATATGAAGAGATTGTGACACTGTGTTTTAGCATTTAGCCTTAGCATTATTTTGTAGTTGTGACTTGAGGCAGTCAGGCATTACAATCACCTCTAATGACTTAGATTAATATAAAGCATTGGAGCCTGTGATCTCCTCGGAAAGCGTGATGACTGTGGTGTAAGTGCCTTCATCGTGTAGAAAGTGATGTATTCCTTTAACATTAACAATCAATTCTTTGGATTTTTGTTCAGTATAAACTGACAAGATCTTGGCACAGACTGAGGAGTATCCTTCATATTTTGCGGGGACCCTGCAGTCTGGTTCTAGCCAGTTATGGTTAAAGTGGTTCAGACAGAGGTTGGCACATGATCTAGCATGTTAGCCCAACGAATAGAATGATGCCTTTATGTCCAATTGAACTATTGATCTGAGGGATTGCACAGGGGCAGACTTTGACATTTTGCGTGGTATTTCAGCTGGGAGATGTTCTAGCTTCAGACATTTGACCTATATAACCCTGAACATGACTGCACACACCAACACACACATACTGTACACACAAACGCGCACACACACACTGTCCTGTCCGATCTGTGTGTGCATGCGGATGTCGTCATTTGTAATAGCTCCTGACATCAGCAGAATTGAGTTTGGAGTCAATGTGGATGTCCTCTGTAAGCCAATCATCCAATCAGAGCTCTCCTGACTATGTGGGTCAAAGGGCAGGGTGATGTCATACTTTCTGACAACATGACAAAAAGCCTGAGAGAGACACGCAGCACGAGAGACAGCGAGAGAGATCATTTCTCATAGGTCTGGGGTGCTATCATGACACAGTGGTGGACTGAACACACTCACACACGCTAAGGACCCTCTACGCTTTTCCAAATCTGGCAGCCAACAATAAAGCACTCAGTGAAACATTTATGACTTTCATAAACAAGAGCCGGTGATTAATGTTAGCCCTCTTCTTTGGGATTTCTAATAAAGTATGACACATTTACACCCGCGGTCAACGCAGCCAAAGCCCTATTAAACATGTCTGAGAGGATAGATGGCCGCGGCGCACACACATTTACACACACTCACTCACAGAAGAAATGAAAATCAACCAAACAATGCCTTGTTCATGCTTTTCCTTTCAAGTCATAACAAGCAAAACACCCTCATGTCCAATTTGCCATGGCATTTAAGGCTCAGTCTTCTCTGATTGGAGCGCAGGGCTGGCTGAGAATCTCCTCGCTTTCCTGTATAACTGTGATTGTTCTGAGATCGCCTCCCACTTCTACTTGTCTCTTAGCCTCGTTTAACAGCAGGACTGCGCAGGGAGGCTTGTAAAACTGAAGATATATTACCATGAATATCGAGAGGGGAAAAAACATCAACAACAAAACTGCTCTGGCTGAAGAGCCCGATGTCTTTATTTCCTTTGTGAAAATGCCCGCTGCCTCCTTTTTCGGTGAGAAGCAGTTGTCGCTTATTTTCCAGACTTTGCACCTTTGTGATATTAAAATAACGTGCCGCATTAGCGTAACAAAAGGAAAATTATGATTTCAATATCCCGTTGAGCAGTGCATAGCTCAACATACTGTACAACCTTTAGCCTCAAACACGTCAGCGTAGAAGTTTAAGCACGAGTATAACAAACAGAAACAAGTGATAAAAAAGAACCTCAGTTCTGTCAGAACACTATGGCTGAATATTTACCTCACCCCAGAAACCAAGACAAACACTGTGGATGTAAGTGTAATAGAAAGGGAAATGGAAGGGAAAGGAAAAGTGTAAATGGAAGGAAGTGAAAAGGAAGGGAAGTGAGGGAAGGAGGAAAGGAAAGGGGAAGGTGTAACAGGGAGGAAAGGAAAGGAAAAAATTCAAACTTTTCATTTTCAACCTGCTTGCGTGTGATTCCTTTGAAATGCATATTAAATGTCCATTCAGGTTAAGGCTGTTCAATTATACATTTAGCTCTGCTGCAAACAGCATTTGACTCATGTTCAGATTCAAAAGGTCAAAACATACCAAGCTGTCTGAGTATGGAAAACTCAAATTTAATCTTCTTATTTGGACTCGTCCTGTTGCTAAGTTTCCCCTGCGTCCTTGGGGCTATTTGGATGTGTGTGTGTGTGTGTGTGTGTGTGTGTGTGTGTGTGTGTGTGTGTGTGTGTGTGTGTGTGTGTGTGTGTGTGTGAGTGTGTGTGTGTGGTAATAAAGTATGCCATGACTCCATCTCTCCATTATAGTGTAATCATCTAAAAGTAGAGAGAGACATTAAAGTGGGAATGAGGACATTTTAAGAAGGGAAAAAAGCATTATTGCCAATACCACAGTTAGAGTGCCACACAAACTTGCATTCACCTTTAGCCTCGATCCCAGCTACACACAGGGTGCTGTGGATGTGATGATTTAACTTGTTTAACATGGGCCCTGTTTTCTGTTGTTTCATTCAACCACCTCAAAGTCATTACCGGAGCGGTGTCATGGTAAAAATCACCCAGATAATGATGATGATGATGATGATGGCAAACAGTCATTAATGCAAACCAAACGACATTATGGTTTTTCAATTAATACTATGATTGGAATTGTTGAAAGTTGAAGAAATCATTATACAGTATGCGTCCTTGGTGTTTGCTTTGACTCATGAAGTTAGTTGTTATAACCAGAACCAAATCCATTTAGGTTTTGGAGTGCTGAGGCCACAACTCGATCCCATGAGAGACACAGGCAACGCTTGTCAAGCTTGGCTAACTAGCTGCTAACTATGGGTGCCTGACCAACATTTGTGGGCTATACAAAGCTATAACGGGCTCCAGTCAGTAATGTGCCAAAAAATATGGCATCTTCTTGCAGCGACGGCCCAGAGATGACCACCCAGAGGCTTAGATGTTGTTTTGACTAATAGTTATGACAAAAAAAATCTATTTTCTACTGTTTTGAAAATGAAAAACCAGAATCCTAACAATTTTTATTCAACTGTAAATGTATGGTCGTGTCAAAAAAGTGAGTACACTGACTTCAGACTGTGTTACTCTCCCCTACATCCCTGATTACTGGCATTTCTCTCTACACCAACACTGACTTTCCCAGCATGTTTAACCCTCTTCACCCCAGTCCCACCCACTGTAACCATAGCAGCATTTTGTCTCAGACTTTACCAGGAATGCCATCGCCCTCCATCCCTACAGTACACCCCAGAGCCACCCATTGTTTTACTGCCCAGTGTTGTTCTCTGAAAGACTGGAATTCGCCGCTTCATGGGGTAAAATCAAACCAGATATGTGGGGTGAAAGAGGGAGAGAAGGAGGGGTGTGGAGAAAGATATGTACTACTACAAGTACTTTGGTTTTGGAACTGTTACACTTTATTATAGATATTGATGGTTATGGGCTGTTGGATTTCTAACCATGAAATTTACCATCCTGTTATTGTTTGAATGCATAAAGGGTTGTTTGTTAGTGATTTTGTACATTTGCAAAATTGTTCCTGATACATGCCTATAAAGTTATTAGAACTAAAACCCAAAGAGCAAGAGTGCACATGGGGAGAAAGGCCAAATGAGGCAGGGGAGGGTGTGTGTGTGTGTGTGTGTGTGTGTGTGTGTGTGTGTGTGTGTGTGTGTGTGTGTGTGTGTGTGTGTGTGTGTGCTTGAAGGGAGGGGAGTTTTTCGGAGTACAAGCCTGCCTGGTTCCCTGCTGGGCCTCCATTCATTGAAGCTGGTCTTTTACAAGGGACCCTGCCTGGCAGAGAGGGGCAAACCTGCCAGGGTAAAAAGAAAGGGGTGGGCAAGTCCAGTCAAGGATGCAACTGTTGCTATGTGGGGGGAAAAATACAGTAGTGTGCTTTGGTCTCTTTCACTTCACTTTGGTGAAGTAAGTGCTATCAGTGGTAGATGAGTGAGTGTGTCCTGCCAAAGCACCTAAATATAATTGAATTTAAATCATAAAAATAAATAACTGGTATATAACAATAAACATGTGTTCCTGATTTGACTGTGACTTCAGGCTGTATGTGTGTGGGAGGCTCTTATTAGCCCCTTTTACACAGACCGTTCAAGGCGGGAATGTTGTGCATTATTCCGCCTCGTCATTCTGTCTGAAAGGTACGAATGCGGAATGGGAGGACACTGATGTTCCGCCTTTCAGCGGGCAGCGGAGGTAGTAACAGATCCGCATTGTGTTACATGTTCACTGCTGTTTGTGATTAGATTTTTTTAAAATGTTGTACTTATTACACATATTTTTCAGTTGTGTCTAAACAAGGGGTGAAAGAAAGACAAACACACAGGAGAGAAGCCCCTCCCTGCATTAAAGAACACATATAACACTTTACAATATAGATTGATGAGGTTATCTGCTCTACAAGCAGAGGCACTTGTTCACCAGTGTGAATAAATGCACTTCTGATTCAAGCAGCCTGGCTAACTTACTGCCCACGCGGTACGAGCAACGCGTGTTGCTTCCAGAACACCGACATGCTATCAACATCACGCACTGGGACGGCATTATGCCGGCATTGTTTGGTTCAGTGTGAAAAAGGAAAAACCAGCGTAATGACGGGTTTTCTTCACGGCAGTATTGCAGGATCACTGTGTAGAAGAGGGCTATTGTGACAGCACGATCCATGTGGGAAGTAAGGGTGGTGTTAGTGGAGGTGGCTGTGGTGAAAAGGGGGGACTCTTATTGTGAAATCCCGGTGGAGGGTAATTGGAATTCAATAGGAGTTAGATCATGGCTGCTGCCTTAGTTCCTTTGAGGGAAAAGCTATGGGGGATTAGCAGTCGTTAGCCCATAGTGATGTGAAGTGGAAAGGAACAGCTGGCTCTCAGCTAGCCACATGGTGTGTGTGTGTGTGTGTGTGTGTGTGTGTGTGTATGTGTGAATGTGTGTAAGAAAAGAGACAGTAAGTGAGAGAGGGTGTTTTTCAGTGTCCTTCTCTCCCCTGTTACAGTGTGTGTGTATTAGCAAGGGATATGATTGTGTCAGAAATCCCTGTGCCAGAGGTGTAGCCCTCAGATGAGATGCCCCACCACAATGACTTGGGGATAGATTTAGTAGTTCTACCCTAATGGCTTGTGCCTGTTCTTAGGGTAGCTTATCACCATTTCAGCTCTATTCGATTCTATATTCTCTGGACCCTTGTTGCCGCCTCCACAATAGAAGTTTCTAGACTGTGGGAAGTCTGCTAAACTGTCAGTCCTGCAGTGTTTTACAAGCTCTGAACACTTTGTTATTTTATATAAAAACAGGCAGACAGGTTTGCTGAATACTTTTGCCACTTTATGTGGGAGGATGAAGGAGGGGGGATGGAGGGAGGCAGTGAAAGAACAGGAGAAGAAAGCTGGAGTAAACAGGCCTATTAGACGACCAGCCTGAGGATCGGGCACGTGGCTCCATACTGCAGCAACCACCGGCATATCAATGCAACACAATGGCGCATGGCCCTGTACCTTTGATGGCTTCATGTGTCTCTGCTTTTAATAACACTGGAGTTTACAGAATTCCTCTGTCCTATGCCCTGCAGAAATATCACATTATCTATTAGGACAATATTTTATTATTTGTTTGACCCTTGATGCTCAAGCAGCAGCGGGACAAAACTTTCTACATGCAAGTATTTGTTTTTCATACTGAATGCTGGCTGTCAATGAAGAAATGTCAGCAAAATTACACTGTAATATGGCAAGTTTTATTGGGCCAAATGGTACATAACCAACGTTGTTGCTGCTTCAAGTTTCTTAAACCGCTATCTCTGAATCCTGGCCAAGAGGTGTCAATCAGGGTATTCAGATACCAGTAAAATGATCTCCTCCATTGTATTCCTCGGCGCTGTTCCTGTGCTACGATCGCAAAGCAAACATGACATCAAGCTGAATAAAGTTCAACAGTCGTCAGCTTATCCCATGTGCAGATATTTGTGGTTGAAGCGTATTACACACTGCAAGTCAAAGCATCAATCACCACTGACAGTGTGCAGCCTTGCCTTGTGAAGCTTGGCTGCTTTGACTCTGTTGTTGTGTCCTGCGTTGTACGGCAGTGATGCAACTACCCACCCCAATATTTAAGTGAGATGCAGTGGCAGTGGAACACGGTGATATGAAGCGTATTTCAACCACAAATGTCTGCATGGTCGGGCTGCTGCCATGTTTACATCACGTACAATCTACAGTATAGTATAACACATTTAGCAGCTGCTGTATCCAGATTCAGGGCATTATGGTGGCTCCCCAACAGGATGGTGAAAAAAGCAGCACTTCCACAGAAAGCTTTTCAGATGATAGGCATGGCCTCATGAGAGACCTCAATTCAGACGCTGTATGGGATATATCAGACCTTTGTCTCACCCCCTCTGGGGTCAGAACTACAAGACCTACTCCTCTCATCAATGTCATGTTCTCTCCCTTTCTCTCTCTCCCTCTCTCTCTTCCCATCCCTCTATCCAGCCAGGTCAGGCTATTAAATGGTAGAATACATTATAGAGAAGGGGGGCTAATAGATTGGAATATTATAACCATACAATAATTTCATGAAAAAGTCAAGGAGGGATCATCGCTCTTATTAACTCCAAGAGAAATTGAGGCTGAAAAATGTTCAAATAGAAAATGTTAATGCCAGGCTATACTACATGTAATTGTGCCTGCACCATTCCCTGGGCTGGCCCCATTCATGCCACTTTATTAGTGGTAATTGAGGATATGAATTATAAATGGGGGGTGATTTCTCTCCTCCTTCTCATTGAAAGTGAAGCGTAATGACCACTGCCATTGTTTAACCTTCATAATCGTGTGTTCTCATTTCTTTGCTTTCCTCTTTCCTTGCCCTTTTTCTTTTAACTGAACTACTCTTGTCTTTTCTTTTATTCCTCCCGTTTATTTTCCTTCCCTGTCACTCCCCATTCTCTCCACTACTCATCTCCCACATTCCTTTCATTTTCTTTCTCTCTCTTATTTCTTTTCAGGCCTCTGTTCTACATACTCATCTCAGCAGACCGCTGCGGTGTGCTGAAATTAAAACTATAAGAGTATAAAGCTATGTAGGACACACATACATGGATATAAACACACACAATCACACCCACACACTCAGATGAGGGGGTTGGCAGTGCTTTTTACCTTGCTGTAATTGCATAATAAGCCCCACCAGTGATGTGAATGCCTCAGGCGAGGGATCCAGCAAAGGGGGCTGGGGGTTTTCTTGGCATCGTTTCTGAGAAGTTCACTTTTTATTTAGGTTTTTCAAAGATCAGCAGCTCCACACCTACCATCCAACAAAGTCCATTAGCCCCAGCCTCTCACCCACGACCAGTCTGCTTTTTATTTACAACATCAAACGTTTCACTTCATTAAATTACCTTTTCTTTCCCCTCCCTCCCTTCTTACTCCCTCTCTCTCTCTCTCTCTCTCTTTCAGAGCTCTCTTAGTTGCATTTAGTTGAAACATGTTTTCCGAAACAAAAGGACGTGGGGTGATTGGGGGATAAAACAGCCCTCCGATGCAGCCTGCAGTGGTTTTATAGGAGGGAATAATGGGCAATTGGGAGAAGGTATTTAATAGGAAACCGACATTGCGCTGTAATGCAACTGTTGTTAAAGAGAGACTCACTCAGCCAGTGACTGAAATGTGGAGGGCTGCCGCTCGCTATTTTCCTTTTGAAGTCATCAACTGCCTGTTAAGTGGTGATGACTGCATGAGTCTGTTCTGGAGACACTTGAGTGTGTGTGTGTCCTGAGCTGTGATGTCAACCTAAGCAGTAATGAGACTGCCAATAGAACAAAGCGTAACCGCTGCCTTGCAGACAATTTTTGCCAAAAAAGTAGCAACAGCATCAAGCAGCAGCTTCAGTTAAACATCTTTCCCTTCCTCTGTTAAAATTGACTCTGTCACTGAACCCGTTTAACAATGTGATCCTTCTCCTTTGCTTCAAATGTTTGCCCCATAATTTAAAATGAAATTAAGACAACGGGATAGAATTTGAATTGTTCATCTTCAAAGACTTTTTACACAATTGATTTTTGTTAACACGATCTAGCGCCACTCTTCCATCAGATATGCGAGATGTGTGTGAAATCCCTCTGAAACCCAAATCTTTTACTCAGATTTTTTTCCCTTCAGCATTGATTGAGAGTTTGATTTGATCTAGGTCCCTCATGTACTGCCACATCTGCAGCTTGTACTGCTGTGTGAAGCGGGCGTCAGCTGTGTGAGCATATAAATGAAACCAGAGAAGAGTGAAAGCTAAACATTCCCCGAGATCAATATTCCAATATCTAACATCAGGGAACTCCAATAAGTACAACGCCAGGGACACTTCAATGGCAACATCAAGGCAGCAGGGTTTACACATATACACACACACATACATACACACACGCAAACGATTAGTGGGTTTCAGATAGTGATCAGGCAAGCACCATAAAATCCATCCTACTTAGGAGAAAGGAATAATCCATTTGGGGGCATGTTTCAATTCGGTCCATACTAACCATGTCATGGTGAAGCGCTCACCAAAAGCTGTGGGGATAATTTGGGACCAAGATACATTGGCAAATTTTGAAAGCAATGAAGTGAGGCCTTATTGCCGGAAGCAGAGATGAGAATTAGCAATCAATGTTCATCAAGATAGTTAACATAATGGCCTCAGGCCAACAAAGGTGCCCAAATACTGGTGGTCATAATAATTGTGAAGCGTTTGCTCGCTTGTGATGAGATGAAACTGTCAGGATTACTCTGACCTGTTACTTTCTGCTCATAACTGACTGACATGTCATTATTTAAGTATGGATGAAGAAATTCCAGCAATGTTTGCAAATGTGACCTCTGATGGTTGAAAAAAGGAGAAACCAGGTACAGTAAAATGGCTTTGCAATGGCTCATTGTTGCTCATCTTTCACCCATATTATCAAGTAGCTTCCATTAGTCTTGGACATCTTTGTTTGGACAATAAGCAATGAGGCTGAACTAATGACCCTCACCCTAATCACATCAGAGTAGAGGCAGGAGTGTGTGCTCCAGCACACGTGTTTCTCTCTATGTGTTTGTATCCGTGCAAAGCAGGGACCCCAACGACCGGTGGTCATCGAAGCACTGACCATCCCTGGTCGATACCCTCCCATCCACCCCACCGCCTCAACCACCGAACCAATCCTTCGTCCACACCATCCCTACTTCCTCCTCCTCCTCCCCACAAAGCCCATTCATGGCCCCAATCAATGTCGAATTATGGGTTATTTATTGAATAATCAAAAAGGTATTATGGGTCCGGCTGGCGGACTAGCCTGCAGTGGTTGACAATAGGGAAATAGAAGGTGGTGGCAGTGGTAGTGGGGGGGACTATTTATCAGCCTAGCTGCCATGCATGCATTTGAAATTAGGGTAATCAGTTGGCATGTAAACAGTAGGCTGAGCAGCTGGCTGCCAGACAGCTAGGCTATTACTTACTTGCCACTTATCGTCGCTGACATCTGAATGTGTGTGTGTGTGTGTGTGTGTGTGTGTGTGTGTGTGTGTGTGTGTGTGTGTGTGTGTGTGTGTGTGTGTGTGTGTGTGTGTGCTTGCATGCATGCATATATTGGTTAGAAGTGATGGAGTATGCATTTAGGAATTGGTGGCAGTTATGCTTGTTGTGAAGGACCGTGAACATGCGTCTCCCCTTTAACCTGTAGGGTTAGGGGACTTGTAGCAGGAATAAAAGCAGAGGCAGAGGGCTAACTATGACTTGGTATGAGCATGAAAGACTCTTCTCAAATTTGGAAACATTAATCTAAATGGAAAAAATAGCTCAAGGTCCACTAACTGGCTTTTTCTGGAGCTTTCACCTCGATCCCATACTCTTCAACAGCAGACGTTTTATCGGCTACCACAACTGAGCTGTGTCCATGACAACAGAGCATACTCCACCTGTTGATGACTTTGAAATCGCCAAAATAAAAAAGCTAGCAAGAAAACCATGAGATTTTTTTTTGTACAGCTATGTGTGATATTTTGAACAAATGGAAAAACATGACTGCACTGTTTCATGAGGTTTTCATAGTAATTGTTATGATTTGTTATGTAATTCATTCTTTTCTAAGCCACATTTAGCACATTCAGCAAAATTTTCAATATATAGTTTGCAGTAACTTGGACTGTTTGAACAACATGTAGCTATTTGGATGCATTAGTATTACATCACTCAGAAGCTGTCCTGACAATGGTGGCATGACCACAAAGAAAAAAAAAAAAAAAGCATTCATAATCAATGCAGAAAACTGTCGGGGTTAGGATTTGAAACCCAGAGTCCCTAGGCCACTTGTAAACTAATCTGCCAGGGCAGCCTTTGTGTTAGAGGTCAAGAGACATCATTACGGCGGGTGTGCAGGGGGCAGAGGAGAGGGCAAGGCCAAGAATGTGTGTGTGTGCGTGTGTGTTTGTGTGAAGGGCAGATGAGAGGGCAGGGTTGGTCGCTGTGGGCAGATCGTCTTTCCCTCCAGAGCTTTGGCCTGTGAGGATTGGCTGCATGCTGCTGGGTTGAGAGTGGAGGGCTAACTCTGACAGGGAGGATGAAACTGGGCAGACAAGGCCGGATTTGTGTTTTAAACACCTAAACATGCAAACACGGGAGAAAGCATGGAGAGGATATAGCTCAGAATATATCAGTCTTAATCAGTGTGTTTCAATGGTAGATAGATGTGTGTGTCAAGGGAGTTTTGCAAAAGTCAGTTGATATGGTTGTCCCATCAATTATAATTTATTAGGGATCATAAAGAGTCATAACCACACGTGAACTTTCTAACAGCTCTGACTACTGACCTCGCCTACATTTCCCATAACACACCACATATACCTTGTTCCACAGAGGAAATCCTGCATCACTAGCTCCTGTCCTCGAGTATAAATTATGTTATATGCATAAAACATGCTGTATGCATGTATTTGTCATGTTTATGTTCACAGCATGGGTGCATCTAACTTAAAGGGCCAGCTCCCCAAATTTCCAAAAACACATTTTTTAACTCTAGCTCTGAGAAAAATATTTTTAGAACTGAGTAAATACATCCTTTAATAGGAATATAAGTGCATATATTAGTGCATGTATAGTACACACACATGTCCACATACGTGTGTGTGTGTCTGTGTGTGTGTGTGTGTGTGTGTGTGTGTGTGTGTGTGTGTGTGTATGTATGTGTGTTGACACGCTGACTGAGGTTAAACCTATATCTTCAGAGTCTGTCTCTATGTATTAAATAAAGTGGCGTCTCAGTGTGTTCGCCTTAAACAGCACTATCAATCTGGCCCACTTATGGACTCCATAAATTACAAACCAATCATGATGCCTCACTAATGCTCCAGCTGGAGCGATGGTGCACAAGAGGCAGGGAGCAAAGGAGGAAAGGAAAGGAAAGGAAAGGAAAGGAAAGGAAAGGAAAGGAAAGGAAAGGAAAGGAAAGGAAAGGAAAGGAAGTAGCTGAGAAGGAGGGAACAATGGTGAAGCAAAAAGTGCAAGATAAGAAAGAAACGACAAAGGAATGGAGAATTTTCATCCATTGACTCCTCTACCTCTATCTGTCCATCTATCTGTCTCCCCCCTTGCTTTTAAGACCTCTGTGCTGTTGACACTTATTGCATGTTGCCATATTTTCATCCCTCAAAAAGCATTAGAAAAGCCAATGTCGGGGTGGGGTAAGTGAATTAGGATTGGTTTTTGCCTCCCCTGGCCACAGAGGGAGGTAGGGTTACCCACAATAAGATCAGAATGAGGCCAATTTTGTTTCCGTTGCCATTCAAAACAAACAATGGGCACCTAATAGCCCTGCAGCATCTGTGGCCTCTCTCAGACCGAAACACACATGATGGCCCTGGTCGATAGACGCCGACAGCTAGATGGACGAGGGGAGCTGCGCACAAGGGCGCACATACACACGAAGGCAGCCGCACACTTACGTAGGCAGACAGGCTTGCCTGATTTTCCCTGATAGCCATGAGCTGCCTGGAACACTAGTTAGCGGTTGCTGTAAAAGTGGCCTGAGTGCTTCTGAAGACACCGATCATATCAGCAAAAAGAGGAGAATAGAGGCTTATCGACTCGCAGAGGGTGATGGACAGGGAGGGAAAGAGGGAGATGGGATTGGTGGTCATGTCCAGCTAACACATAGTGCAGGTGATCTAATCTTGAGGCATTACAATGACAGACAGGCCGTAATCAGTGGTTACTATTTGAGGATGGGAATGGATATACGGCTGTCGCAGGAGATTTTTCTGTTTTTTGCAAATGTTGTTCTCTTGTCTCTTCCGCCATATCACCTAACACTGCTAGCTTTTTTCTTGTGCTGAAATAATTCTACAATTAATTATTGCATCAATGGGCAATTGGTTACTGGTTTAAACACATTTCTCGAGGAAAAATCCCAAACATATAACAGAGAAAAGATGTTCCTCGGGCACTCTTAGACACCTGAGATCAGGTTAATCAATCTGCTTTTACTATTGTGGCCTGAGGTTGAAACTAGTCACTGTTTTAAACCAACATGCCAGACTAAATAAAGGCTTTTCATAACTTTTCTCTTTGCTCTGCCAAAGAGTGACTGAAGAACTTTTTTTTTTTCCTGTGATCTGTTTTTTCATCATAAAGGTTCCAAGGAAATAACCACATGCTAAAATTCCCCCTGCGTTCAGTTTGTAAACCGAAAATACGTTGGCTCCAGCTTCTTCAATGTGAAGTTTGGCTGACTTTTCTTTCATTTTTTTTTCTTTTTGAAATGAATATCTTTGGGTTTGGAACTGTTTCTCAGACAAAATAAAGAATGCAGAGATGCCAAGCTGGGCTCCAGGAAATTGTGATGCGCAACTCCGAATGATTCTAGAAATCCATGTAGCACTAAAATAATTCTTTCAACTGTTTTCTGACCATTTCATCCTTAAATCCTGTCTCGTGTTCGACCCAGGGAGATGTGGGAAAGCTAAATTGTTGTTGTTCCTTAAAATCCATAGTTAACTCCAGGAAATGCGGGTAATAATTTGTGCTAACAAGGAAAATGTCTTAGCGGGTCGTCTGCTCCTCTAATACGCCCTCTGGGTTCTACAGTAAGGATGCTCTGCGTACAGCAGCCTGACCTCACACTGCCCTCAGCTAATGACATTAGGACAGACACGTTGGTGTTGTAACAGGGTCACCCAAGGTGCACCTATACACACACATGCAGACATGCACACACACCAAATGACCTATGAACATGCATACACACACACACACACACACACACACACACACACACACACACATAAAGTCTCGAGTCCCCTGGGCGAGCTGTTCAAGAAGCTTCCCTCTCTGGTCGCCTCTCATTACAGCCCATTAGTCAGGTGTTTCTATCAGCTGTGTGTATGTGTGTGAGTGAGAGAGTGTGTGTGTGTGTGTGTGGGGGTTCACCCTTCACTGGCTAAGAAGTGGGGTAACGGAGTTAGCAAGAGAGAGGCTGAGGGAGGAGGGGTGCCTACACCTGCCTACACACACACACACACCCTGGGGGTATCGACTGCAACCGCTGTTTCACCTTTGCCTCTGTGACCTTCCCAACGATGTGTTTATTTACTTCATCGCTACACACACAAATACACACGCTCAGCACACGCCGCCTGTCACACACGTATGTGGCCAACAGGCGCATTAAGGGGGCATATATGGAGGACCCCGTAACACTGATTTAGATAACCTTCACAGCACAGGGCAGGCTGAGAGTAACTCTTTGGCCTTCCTGAAGTCATACAGCATCATCTGAGACTAAGAGGACGGAGATTTATGGAAGGGGGTGAGAACACAGAGAGCGATGGGATGAACGTGGAGGAAGCCAGAGGAAGATGGACTTCTGGTGGGCTGCCGTGCAAACTGGTGATATTTTATTAGAAGAGCAGTGGTGACAACTGAGGAGAGCTGCAGTCTCAATTCTATAAATCCCATTCGTAATATTCACCTGCGCCATTTCCATATAAATAAATGAGGCCTCATTAGGATATATCTTATCCACTGTCCCACTAAATGATATATTTCACATTTCTCATTTATCTATTTAACTGCAGAACTTCACTATCAGAATCCTGCACACACACACACACACACACACACACACACACACACACACACACACACACACACACACACACACACACACACACAGCTGTTGTCTTGCCTCCTGAAGGTGTCCTCTATCAATAGGTCACTGAAGGATCTAGCCTATCAGCAGAAGGAACCTGACATTCCACACGTATCCTTCCACCTCTTGGCTTTTTCCATAATGTCGCCTGCACTACCCTCCCTCTGCCCGCCCTCCCGCCCGCCCATTCCTTCTGACACTTCAGCTGATAACGTTACAACACAACGTGGAAGGGTCTTAAGATACGCAACATAGACTTTTATGGGTCTGCCAACCCCTTGATGAACTTTACCTTGATCGACTGCGTGAGGAAGGCAAATCATAATGCACGTTTCAGGGGAGAGGCAGCAGAATGTGAACCC
This sequence comes from Chaetodon trifascialis, assembly GCF_039877785.1. NCBI lineage: Eukaryota > Metazoa > Chordata > Actinopteri > Chaetodontiformes > Chaetodontidae > Chaetodon > Chaetodon trifascialis. The sequence goes on from NC_092066.1 coordinate 20,940,470, forward strand.
CTGCACTATTTTTTACATGTTTCACTGTACATAATCACTAAATAAACTCATTATTTTAATGATTCTGCAACATGATGTTGACACTCCTTATCAACTGCAGACTTTGGTGCTAATATAACAGTATTATTTTGGTGTGTGGACAAATCATGCAAATAATCACCTTTGTTGATTTTATGGTGCCTTATACAACATTATAGTGACAGGGAGAGGACAACAAAGTCCAAACTAGGGAGGGACAACACTGAACTTTGTCTTCATTAAAACATACAAGTAATTTATTACTTGAAATTAGCCCCAGCTAATTAAAGTTTGGACATTTTTTCCATAACCTCAGTTGGTTTTGCCTACATCCTGCTACAAACCAAGGTTATTGCAGTTAATTAAAATGAAACTAAAAACTAAAAAAAAAAATTTTGGAAAAAAAAACAAAAAACAAACCTTAAATGATATCGTGCACACAAAACTAACTAAGATAAAAGGAAAGTGGAAGTGTCTCCCAATATGGTGAAACTTCTCAGAACAACAAGCATGACAACAAACATTATCTTTACTGAGACTGGGATGTCTGCATGACTGTGAGTCAACTGCCTTCACAAAGTGAGTCAACTTATCTGACTCTGAAAACTATAAAAAGATAATAACTCTGCTACCAAAACAACCCTGACACATTATCAACTTTTTGTGGTGCCTGTGTTAGCCTCTTAACACATCCAGCTGAGCAAGAATAACATGAGCATGTGCTCGTTTCTCCTTGGCGAATGCAAGTACGATCATCACCTTCCTTCTAGCTGTTTAATTCTCCAGCAGTTCCTATGGGACATATCCGGCTGCTGAGCTGCTGAATGTTCCTTCGCTAGCTCATAATTTCTGTTTGGTGCTGCCCACATAGCATACAGCGGGTCCATCAATGCTTGTCGACCAAAACAGAAAACTTACATGCAGTGAAACCAAAACAATGAGCTGAAAGATGCTAAAATACTAAAGGTGAGAGTCTAATCTAAAAATACTGGTAAGTGCTAAAAGTAAAGCACTGAATGTCAGTCGGTGGTTTGATAACAGAAGATAGTAAAGTAATGAGCCTGCATGGCTGGAAAGTGTGTGCATGTGCAAATGTGTTTGCAGGTGCACACTTTTCAGTTGTTGTGCATGCATGCATATTTTCGTGTGTGCATACAGTACACATGTGTGTGTCTGTCTGTGTGTGTGTGTGTGTGTGTGTGTGTGAGCCAGCTAGTAGCCAGGCACACCAACCATAGTGATTAGTAGTAAAATTTTAATGGGGGATCTATACATATGTCTAGCTGTCAGCTTTACGAGCAAGCCTCTCCGTGCCAGCCTGGACAACAGACAGCCAGGACACAGACGCTGTTCTACACACACGCACACACACACAGGTGCGCACACATAGACACACACAGAGTGTCTCTTTCAGTTGCTGTTTCTTTTAGAGGTGCCACAGGGGCCAGTACTGTCACAGTGCTGTCAGCGCCGGGTGCTCAGGGCCCTAAATGAAGGCATCAAGCTCTCTCATCCCCCACTGTAATAAAACCCAGTCAACAAGCCCCCGCCGCGGGCAACACATAATGGGCTTTTTATTTCCGTTTGGTCACCCCAGCCTATGAAATTAAAGCCCAGTTTGGTGAATGGAGGACAAGGTGGCCTCAAGGTCAGTGGGAGACCTTTAGTTTTAAGATTGAGATCCACTAAATTCACAGATCTCCGCTCTCTTAAGGTAATGAAACGGAATGTAAATTTGAAAACAGAGAGCATGTTTTCTTTTAAATAGCTTTTCAAAAAATTCTGATAATATCTGAGCAAAAACAGAAGCCTTTGTGCTTTTACTTAAAATACTCATTACTGGATGTAGAATTGGTGAATTTTTAAATAGATTTTTAAGCTAATTTGCACAAGACTTGTTGTACTGGGGTGGTGAGCAGGCATTTCGTAGACGGTAAGGTCTAAAAATGCACAGAAACATCATGTGACATTGAAGACAAAGTCTCCTTTGCAAGGATGAAAATCTGGGAAGGCTAGCAAGCACTAAATATGATGCATAGCAATGTCATTTAAAACAGTCAGAGGAGGCCAAAAGCTTGTTATTGCTGCCATCATTTCTAGTCAAAAGCTAAAGTGAAACTACAAGTTAGCAGTTACGCTAGCTAGTAGTTTGGCAGCGGCCCAACAAATCAACTGTGACCTCAGGGATCTCATTTGCCCCATTTAGGGAGCAACAGGAAGTAAAATATCTCTGCAGACAGGGTCGAGGGTCAGTCCATGTTGTTGTGTCAGAGCAGACTAACTGGTGGCGTGTGTCAAAGGCATGCCGTGTGTGTGTGTGTGTGTGTGTGTGTGTGTGTGTGTGTGTGTGTGTGTGAGAACAGGATACTCCATGTGGTGGTATTCAGTAATGAGAGGAAAAAACAACAGAGGAGCAGACTGTAAACAGCGACAGGTGTCTTGTTAGATTCGAATTACTAGGACACACACACACACACACACACACACACACACACACACACACACACACACACACACACACACACACACACACACACACACACACACACACACACAGACGTCACACTATTACACACCTGTGTGCTACCATCTGGTAATGCTCCAGAGAAACATGTGAGTGTTTTCTCTTTTGCAACTGACAAGATTATCCAACATGGGTGAGTTCCAAATGTCTTCAGTAAACTATTAGCCATGGGTTAGATAAAGCCTTTGAATTCCAGGAGTACAACTGACTGATAAAAAGACTGCTTCAGGTGGCAGCAGATACCAGTGACATGCTGGTACTGTAGTTAAGTTGTCTTTCATTAAGGGATTATTAAAGAAAATGACAATATCTACAAACGAGGAAAAAGTGATAGAAACCCAAAAAAGAAAGTAATAATTGAGGAAATGTCGAATATTTTTTTTTGTCATTTTAAAATATATTTCAATTCATTTTATTCCAAATACACTATGCAGGGAAAACACTATATGGTCAAAAGCATACGGACACTCCTGTTTGGATTCTTCTGTGCATGTTGATCTGAGTTCTTCACTTTAAGGGGAATCTTAATGCTACAGCATGTGATGATATTTTAGACAATACTGTGCTTCCAACTCTGTGGCAACGCTTCCTCTTCCTCTTCCATGGCCATACTTATTGTCTAGCTGTTGGCTAACAAAACGGTCTTTCTGATTTAGTATGGAGAAACTTGCCTGACCTGCAGGGACCTTCAACTCCACAGAACACCTTTGGGATGAATTGTCAAAGCGGCTGTGTGCCAGACTCTGTTGCCTAACACCACAGCCTGACCTCACTAACAGTCCTCTGGCTGAATGAGAGCAAATCCCTGCAGCCATGTTCCAGAATCTTGTGTTAAGCTTTCCCAGAAAAGTGGAGGCTGTTGTTGCAGCATATTAACGCCTATAGTTTTGAAACATATGGGTATAATGTGTGTGTGTTCACATACTTCTGGCCACATGGCACAGGCCTACTTTTTTCAAAGTGGGGAGGGGAGGGACAATGTCAGTTGTCAATTAAAGCAAGCCAAATGACAAAAGTAGACATGACAGGTTTTCTAACAAATAGACTTGGATGAGATATGCCATTATGGAAGTGGCTAACCATCACTGAAGTACTTAGTGAATGTCTCCTGATAACGCCAGCTAGACTCCCTTTTAGGTGATACTTTACTTAATTGAGTGTGAAACCTTTATCACTATCAAGACACAGAGGGGAAAGAGGGATGGATGGATGAAAAAATGGTGGTAGAGGATGAAGGAGAGGACAGGAGGGAGACTTAAGAGAAAAGAAAAGGTGGAGAAAGGAGAAGACGACGGAGGAGGTGAATGAGTGTCCCTCACCAGATGGAGTGGTCATATAGGCAGGTACCCTCCAAGTGAACCTCCACCCCTCCCCTCGTATTAACCCCCATCCCCTCCACCCCCAGTATACTGAACCCCACCACTCCGTCATGCTATTACCTCCCTGTCTCTTTCATTATCTGCCGTGAACTCTGGGTAACCTCGTCGTGGCCATTCTTTATGTCACGGCCCGCAACGCGAGCTGTGATTTAGGCCCATCCAGTCCACCTAATTTGATTTCATCATCACGGGGCGCAGTGAGAAACAGGGGGGAGGAGGGTTATGCTGTGGGAGAGGAAAGGGGGAGACAAGAGGGGAGAAGGAGAGGAAGGTGGAGGTGATGGTAGTGGAGGGTTTGGAGGGAAAGAGGTAAGGGGATCTCAGGAGGGGGGGTCACATCGGTAAGCGTTAGCCGAACGACTTGAAGAGGCTAATAAAGTAATCAAGGCCTTCGTTACATGGCTATAATATTCGCCCTAAAACACTGATAACTATTACCAGGCCCGATCATCAGCCAACATTAATAGCTTTTTCCTCCTCTCCTCTCCTCTCCTCTCCTCTCCTCTCCTCTCCTCTCCTCTCCTCTCCTCTCCTCTCCTCTGACTCCGTCTTACACTTTTACTCTAATTTCTTTAGATGTATTCCATTTCTTTCATCTCTCTGTCTTCTTACCTTAATAGCAGTTACCATCCAATCCAGACCGATATACTTTGTTATACTTTGCAAGGTCCCCGAACCTTGAGGTACTTTAACCCAAACAATAATGTTTTTGTGCCTAAATCCAACCAAACCTCAACCACGGCATTGTGATGTCATTATTTTTTTTTCAATGCTGATTTGCAAAGGTTTTATAAGGCACTAAGAAATTATGTCATAAAACACCTCAGTTGAGAAACACTGTCATGCAAATCGTTGAAGCAAACTTCTGTGTGTTTTATTTGCATTTGCATTGACAAAGCATGAGCAAGTATGACAGAATGATTAGTTATTATGAGCTATTACTGCAATAATTATTGCACCCAACTTATATCGTCTAATTTTTGACATTTGGCCTTCAGTATGATTTGTAAGACACATTGTTGTCTATGGCATCTGTGTGGTATATGAAGTTTTATTCTACTATTAGCAAACAGAGGAGAAGTAAAAGCCTGACACTCCACAGCTGCCAATAACATTTTTCTACCAATGTCACATCCTCTGCATACACAGCCTAATGACTGTTGGCACACACACACATGCACACACACACCAACGCACAGACAGACAGACGTGTACCCTCCTCTGTTTGACACACAGACACAGACACTGTCATTGCGGGGTAATCATCAGCCATTAGGATACATGGAGAGAGACAACAAAGCAAAGTGTCTTCATAGCCAAACCAGCTATTATCTTTCACTCAAAACACCATAAAGGAAAGGAGGGAATTTAGAGAGTCGGCACTGTTAAGGCCATATATGTAGTTAACTTGGAGTTGAGCGCCAGATGAAATTACATTATGTCTTTGTTAGCCTGTTATGGCGGTGGTGGGGGGGGTGGAGACAGGGAAATAGAGATGTTCAAAGAAAAAGTCTAGACGGAGAACCAGGAATGATACTCTTCTTCCTCCCTGTTTCTTTTTGTTTTTTCCCGAACGAATCACAAACACAAACTGCCTGCTTGTGTTTCAATTGAAGTCCAAGTGCAATGAGGCATCTAATTCAACTTAATAGAATATTCTGTATACAAACCAACTTTTGGAGGGTAGGGATGAAAAAAAAGGACACAGATTGAATAGAAGACGCTGATTGAATACAGATCTATAGGTAATGACATCAGTATTTCGCGTTGAAAACGGCCGCCATCTATCAAAGTCAGAGCTGAGGAGAACGCCTCTCCACTCTTCAATATAACTCTTTGACGGGAACTACATGGTAATGCATAATGATCGCTTGAATGCGATTATCTTCCAGAGGAGGAAAAATCTTTTTTCAGAGTGTTGGAGTGTGTGTAACAAAGTCAACCCCGACACTTACAAACCTCTCCTGGTCCTGTTTCATGCACACACAGACTGTTACAGAGGCGACTGACCAGTCAGTCAATCAGCCAGCAAGTGTGGTCATTCGGTTGTGCTAATGCACTTGTATTTAGCTGTGTGTGCGGAAAAGAAAAGGTTTTGGATGTTTTGGAAAATACTCCTATTTAGTCTTACTAAGTCAAGAGTTAAAGGAGAAAATCGACACCCGTCCCATGCTTGTACATCAAGTCCAGGACTAGAGCCAGGAGGTGATTAGCTTTGGTTGGCAACCTGAACTAGCATAGCAGACTGAGAGCAGGGGGCAGCAGCTTGTCTGCCTTGTTAAATGAAAGTTAAAGTACAATAATACACTAACAAACATGTTGTGGCGTTACATTGAATGGCGTCATGACTTCCTGACAACACTGCTGGAGTGCATGCGCCCAGCTGCAGTTCAGCAAATCCCACTAAAACCACAACTTCCTGTTATTATATTTTTGTTTTTGAACCAATTAAACAAACAAGACACAATATGTTCAGTGTATCACTGAGCTTTAGGCGTGCTGCTCAGCATATTTTTGAACTGTGAGCACAGTCAAAGCTACCCGTTTCCACTCTTCATGCTAAGCTAAGCTCCATATTAAATGCACAGACATGGGAGTGGCATCGATGTCCTCAAGGCACATTATCATATTTCCAAATACAAAAACTATTCCTTTAAAGGACATTTCTGATTTATTACAACTTGTCTCCTCTTCATAATTTTAGCCATTATTTCTCTCAGATATGACAACATTGAATTTAGAAAACTTATTGGAGATCTGGGAACGTGTGACGCAGCTACAACAAAGGAAAGAAGCTCTAGCAAACAGTTTTAAACAAGTGGAGAGTTTAGCAAGAAATCTGTTTAAATTGAATAATTTAATGGTAAAACAGAAAGTAACAACCCTAAGGAAATAAGACCCAAGTTGTACTAAACCATATCTTTTAAATAATGTCTTACTTGCATGCATTATTATTATTATTATGAGTACACATTTTCCCAAATAATTCCTCTTTGCTGCTGCGGCAGTCGAGCAAACATCCAAAACGTGACACTTCAATGACGACTAAATATTTAATCAGTGCCAGTTATTTTCTGCCAGGTTATGCCTCCATCTGGGCAGCAGCCGAGCGGTGTGTGTATGTGTGTGTGCGTGCGTGGGTGTGTGTGTTTCTGTGACCTCAAAATGAAGGATTAGATGCAAGGACTGTCTGCATTCCTCTCTGTGTTTCTCACTCACACACACTCAGTTCCTGCGCTTGTGCTGGCATCATTACCACGACACTGCAGTATGCAAAGACCATATGTTCAATTTAGCGCATGCCAAGATATCATTGATAATGATTACAGCGATGATGATGTGTGTATGAGAGGGAAACACAGAGGGTGGGGTTCACTGCATGAGTCATTGTGTGGTGTGTAGGGTGTATAGGTGCAAGGCAAAAATCAGTTTCTCCACATTTTCACTGCTGTATGTAATGTCCATGTGTTCCATTTATTCAAAGGGCATTATATGGGAAATATGTGTTCATTTAGAGGGAGTCATTCTGGCATGCAGTTTGTGCGGATTACAAATCAAGATTTTTTTCATCGTTGACTCCGAAAGCATTTCAATTTCCAGCACAAGTGTAACGTTTCTCTGATTTTAGGACAAATAAGAGACAAAAATGAGACTTACCTGGGAGGAGAAGCCGCATAAAAGGAGAACAAGGCACATGGAAAACACAGAAAAAGAAAGAGACAATATTAGGGACATTACTAAGCACCATATGGCCTGTGTTTCCACATCCAGCCTCTCTGAGACCATGTAATGATCTTTATATGAAAAAGGACTTATTTCACGGCACCGCAAGATGACCGTAAATCCAAAGTCACATTATCCTCCACCGCAGTAATTATGTGAATAGCATGCATGTCAACAGTTTAATGCATGTCCTGTTTGAGTGTGTATGTGTGTGAGGGTGTACAGTTTTTTAATGCCACCCAGCAACACAGAAAAACCTTGTTAAATTCAAGTCGGGAACAGACATACTCTCCACGCGACCGCAACCTCCCTCCTCCCTCTGTGTCTCCCTCCCCCTCTGCCTCCATCCCTTCCCCTCCCTCCTTACAGTGGTGTAAACACAGATTGTTAGGTTAGGGGTTAAAAGTGTTGTGCTTAGATTCTCTCAGCACTAATCTGATTTCTCCTCTCTTTGCGCGTCTATATTTATTTGGTTTTGTCAACACTCACGTCTCCCTCTCTCTCTCTCTCTTTCTCTCTCTCTCCCTCCCTCTCTCTCTCTCTCCTCTGCCACTGTATTGATCGTTGCTAATGGATTGGCTCTGATTCCGGAGACGTCTAACATGCTTTCCTATCCTCTTATTTTCACCCGGGGAAATCAATGAGGAAAGGCCTGCAAATTTAGACAGGATCAGGTTTTAAGGAATCTACAGCAAGGCTCGAGACACAGACCACCGGAGTGTGAGGAGAGGGATAGAGTGTGTGGGTGTGTGTAGGTGGTTTGGTATTCAGAAACAATATGTGACTTTATGATAAGGATGCACACGTTTGCTGTGAATTTGTGGTACACTATGAGTTGCGTTTTGGGATGAGAATGAGCCATCGAGTTGAACACAGTCCAGTATTTCAAGATATATTATAAAACACCCAGTTTTCACACTTCAATTCCTCCTTAAGTAGCTCTTAAATCAGATACATAATCTTATTCCACATTGTCTGCTCGTAGATGCACGATACTTGGCATGCATGTATATGGTGAACAGCATATATAACCCAAGATGCCATGTTTATTTATGGCTGTACTATTCTTATCTATAGGTCCTTGTATCATTTCATTACATAAAAGTCAGCCAGAACTATTTGGTATCTATGGAAACATTGGGATATCCATTAAAATTTAAACTACAAGTGAGTTTCTACATGCGCTGTCCCATTATCAGTGAAATTTAAGAGGCTCATCTAGAAATGTTTTACTTCCAGGTTGCATCGAGTCTTGTGACTGGTGCACGGGATCAAGAATTGTACACTCTGTCTGTCAGGTTTGACCTAAAACACCACCAGATATCAGCTACAAAACATTTCAGAATTTGAATTCATAGAACACTTTATATCACATGAAGATTTATGCCAGCTATAAAAAAAGTGTAATATTCTGCATACAAAAGAGTGGATAATTTGATTTTATGTGGGTTTAGCCTCAAACGTGACCCTGCATTCATCCCGATAATAATGAATGAATATCAGTGGTGAGAATGCATTTAGTCAAGAATTGTACTTTTTTTTATACTCAACTCATTTTATGTTTTACTCCACTACATTTACATGAGAGTGGCAGTTACTTCATAGATTCACATTTTACTTAGAATTACAGTGCTTTGTAGTAGTGCATCAACAATAATAATGATGCAGTATACGTTTGCTTGTAATACTTTTTTAAAGATTTTTCCACTTTTACTTGAGTGATGGATGTGAATACTTCGTCCAATAAACACCCGCTGTAATACAGACAAAAAGGCAAAATTTGGATCTCAGTATGATATTTCTGACCACATATTGACTGCAGTGACCCACAAGTTCACATGCTCTGCAACTATGAATAGCAGTTTGACATTAATCAATGAATAGATCATCCACACTGATACACCATACAGTATCTCTCTCTCTCTCTCTCTCTCTCTCCCTCCCTCTCTCTCTCTTTAATGTCTCTCTCCCTCTCATTTCCTTCGTTTCCTTGTTGGTGCTAATTTGACAACAAAACGGCTAACAGGAGGCCGTGATCTTGCTTTACTTTGACCTTCATTCACTGTGTGGTTAAATTTGCTGATGCCTGACTGCACAAATAAACATGCACACGCACACACACACACACACACACACACACACACACACACACACACACACACACACACACACACACACACACACACACTTGCTCAGAGGGATGAACATGGACAGAGACAGAGGTCCCCACTGCTGCTCAAACAACGGATGGAGCTGTGTTAAATCTGAGAAGGCAATCAATGACCAATGAGGAGTGTGACTGTGAGTGTGCATGCGTGTGTGTGTATGTGTGTGTGTGTGTGTGTGTGTGTGTGTGTGTGTGTGTGTGTGTGTGACATGTAGGGGGCAGAAGGGCCCAGCAGGTTTGAAACTCTATCCCGGGGCCAGATCATTTATAAATGGGAGGATATTGATGACTTCAGTGTGTGTGTGTGCTTGTGTATGTGTGTGTGCATGTGCAGGCAAGAGACTGTGCCTGAATGTGTGTGTGTGTGTGTAGGTGGGAAGATATCAATGCGCTCCCTGCCTCTTCACACAGCAGAGCAAATTGGAGAAGTTGTCAGGAGTCACAACATGAGGGGGCAGCCAGGGGACGGAAAGGGCTGCAGGCGGGATGGCACTGAGCTAATGACCGAATACGAGGAAGGCCTGGGGCATGATGGGATGTGAACCGGGGAGAAAGGGATGAGTGTATAATTTCATTTAGTACGAGGAGGTTTTCAGATCTTTTTTTTCCCCTTAAGATAGTTGAAAAGATCTGCCAGTTAGGTGACATAGTTTCACTCGCTTTTCAACACAAATGAGAAAAAAATGAATAAATAACTGGAGGGATGTTTTGTCCTGTGCTTTTCTGCTGATACTTCCATTGAAAATCCTATGGAAATAAATACATCTGCCTCACACCATGATATTTAAGTTGTGCGTATGAAAATGAGCTAAATGATGTTTCTTTTGTTTTGGGGGCTGCAGCATAGTGTCTGCAGTAAAGGTTACACACATCAACTTGCTGACCAGATCACGTGGCTCAATGAGCCCCCCCCCCATGTGAGTGATGTGATGAATCCATGGTGGATCCATGATGGCCTACCTAGTAAGTTTGGTCGGTACGACTCGTACAGAGGATCAGACTTAGATTGGAATTCACTTTGGACAACGCAAAAATTGTGTTTCCTCAAAAAGTTTTCTTCAAAGTCTTTAAAACAGCCATGAGCTGCAGTGTGACTTTAAGTGGTGCTTGACAGGAATGACCTTGCTGTTGTATAGAAAGCTGCAGTGCACACTTATATAATATTGAAATTGTCCACCTGTCGGAGCCTCTCCTTTCCTCTGTGTGGATGCAGCATCCTGGTGATTAAAGAGATGAGGAATTGCCTGGAGCACATTTCCTGTAACTAGCTGATGAAAATAAAATCCAAACACACCCAACACGATATGATTGACAGGCATCCATTTGAAGCTGCATACATACAACACACACAAAGACACACTCCTGTTCTAAGGACAGCGGTGATGGATGCTTATAGTGGAGGCAGAGGTTGAATAAATGGAGGATGGAGGATGGAGGGGTGTTTCTCTACCCAAACTCCTCCCTTTCCTGAGAGCTGCTTTCACCCATCACCCCCCAACCACCCCCTTTACCCCCAACACTTTCCCTCTCCCACACACAGCAACAGAGTGGCTGCTGCTTTGTCCTCTTACACAAACATTCCCACAGAAAAGGGGCAGAAAACCATTTACCCCCTTTTACTTACTATCCTCCAGCCCCCCCTCCTGCCCCCTCAGAGGTTGTATTGGGGCAGAAAATGCTATCCCGCCTCACTTTCTCCCTCTTTGCCTCCTCCCTGCTTTTCCTCCCCCCAGTTTCACACAACCACACACACACACACACACACACACACACACACACACACACACACACACACACACACACACACACACACACACACACACACACACACACACACACACACACACACACGGATACGAACACAGGCACACATACAAACTGAACCCACCCGGTCAACAGCTGTACATGAGGTGACAAATTGGGGTCTTTGTCTGCTTAAAGGGGGGTGGGGGAACCCCTACTTTGCAGACACACACACCAACACACACACACACATTGAGCCATCCACCTCTATTGTAGGCAAGTTCCATTGCATACCAGACAATGCACATTGCCCCGATGTTTAAGAGGAGAAATATGGTGCTGCCTTTGTGGGAGGTAGAGAGCTTCAGTTCATTGAGGGAGTGATATAGAGACAGACAGATTAACAGGGAGCAGGACAGAGAGTGCATAAGATGGAGAAATAGAGTGAGAGGAGGAGAGGAGGGAAAGATGGACCAGCCGTTCATGTGGAATGGATGGAAATGAGAGTGAAGAACAAAAGAAATGAAATAAAGCACAAAAAGTGGTTGAAAGAGAACCTGGCCACAAGGAAAACTATGTAAAAATAATGGCAGTTTAAAGTCTACTGCGATAAGTACCTTCAGTTAAGCATTTTCTGCATGTACATTGAGTACATTAAACTGCTGGCATCCAGGCCTCAAATAAGTCAGTTAAGTTGATGTGGGGAAGGGAGTTAAGATGTTGGTGGAGACAGGAATTTAAACTTGACTCATTTTTTTCTGTTACTGTGGCAGGCTCAGTTACAAATGAGTCTCGACAAACCTCATAAAGACGCCCAGAATAGACCAACGTCTCACCACACTGATTATTACACCACTGGCTGCTCAATGAAACATGCACACACACAGTCAAAAAGAGTACTACGACAAATACCATTGATATTATTGGTACTTTCACTGCTTTTGATACATTTACTGCTGATGCTATTATTACATCTGCTAATAAGCTTCTATTTATTGGGTTTTCATTCAGAAAAATCCATAAAGTTTGAAAGAATACCAAGTTGGCGCACTAAAATGGATTTTTGGAGTAAAACATCAACTTCCACTTCATTTTCATTTTAACTTAAAAGTTTGACATTTTGGGAAATATGATTATCCACTACTGCTGCTAAGATAAGGTAAAACTTTATTGATCCACACTGGGAAAATTAAGTCGTTAGAGCCAGTATTAAAAAGCAAAACGGCAAAAACAGTGGCATAGAGGGGTCGAGATACGAAGGATAGAGGATAAAGAATAAAAAATCAACTATGTATATGAACATTATGTACAGATTATAAAAATACTAATTGCAGTAAAAATACATCTGCCCATAAAAATGCTATTGCCAAAATTCTTAAGAGAAAAACTACCAGTGCCATATGTTGAACTGCACTTGAGAAGAACTGTTGCATAATTCATAGACTGAATTGCTCGGGTCTATGTATATGTCCAACACATACAGTTTATAAAAATACTGTTGCCAATATGGATAATAAATACAGCGTTTGTACTATTGCACAGTTGAACAAAAATATCCAACAAATTAAAGATGATGTAACAGTTGTGCAGAAAAACAGGTTTATGGTGTAAAATGGGGAAATCAGCATCAACACACAGTCTAATGGCTGTTGAAATGAAGGACCTCTGATAGGGTTCTTTATTAAACAATGGATGCAGCGGTCTGCTACTGAAGGAGCTGCTTAAGCCCCCCACTGTCTCATGCAGGGGGTGGGATGGATATTGATCCCACTCTCAAAACTGTCTATTAAATAAGAAGCTGCAGCCAGGAGATGTGAGCTTACCTTTACACACACACTGAATTCAGCTAGTGTGACTTTCAGGAAATCACTGCGCCTCAAGCGCAACTTATTTTTTAGCAATTAACCCCACAGGTTCTAACATGTTGATTAGCGAGCTTCAGATGTGCTGCTCAGCAGACTCTTAAACTTTGGACAGAGCCAGCCTTGCTCTTTCTCCCCGTGTTCAGCCTTTATGCTAAGATAAGATAATCAATTGCTGGCTGTAGCATCATATTTAGCATACAGACATGAGAGAAGTATTGATCCTCTCATCTTACTTTAGGCAAGAATGCAAATCAGCAAATTTCCCAAAATGTCACATAATTCTTTGACATCACTTATTTCAACAAAGAAAAAAAAAAGGTCAAATTACTATTCTCGTAATTAATACATTTATTTGAATCAGTTATTGGTAAAGGGTGTTCAAAAGCTCTGAAATGAGGCTGGTGATGGACTCCTTATAACGAAAACACAAACACACATTCACTCTAACACACACACGCACACACATGCATATACATACCTAGCAGTGGTGGGCTGACCCTTGGGGTGAAAGAGCTAAGCGTTTGACAGACTCCACCTCTTAACTTGTTAACTTGCTAATTAGACCTCACAGTCACTTCATGGGACTGGACAATAGACTGCTGGCTGAGCAGGCTGTGACGTGCGCGCACACACACACACACACACACACACACACACACACACACACACACACACACACACACACACACACACACACACACACACACACACACACACACACACACAACCCTAAAAACCTAACAACCCCCATACACACTCTACTGATGTGACCACCTGACCCCTCTTGCTCTCCAAAGCACAGTGTGTGTGTGTTTGCCTTTGTGTGAGTATGTGTGCATGTGTGTGTATGTACGTGGTGGGAGGGTTGGTGATTTGGGGTCTGGTGTTGTGTGTGGGGTCTTGTTGCCACGGGAACAGGGGGAAAGAGGCAGGACTGATATATAGGGTGAAGGATGTTGTTCCCCCGCTCTTTACTCCTATATGTCTCTCTCTCTCTGTCTCCTTTATACACACACAACTAAAGCCACCAGAAAAGAAATAGGGGCAGGGATAATGCGTGTGTGTGTGTGTGTGTGTGTGTATGTGTGTGGGTGCATGGTGTTTGCCCAGTGGTCTCCAGATCGGGGCTAAACGGGGTTAAACATCTATCCATGTTAGAGTCCCGTTCTCTGAGTTCTGTCATTAGCCTGCAGCTTAGAGAGCTATTACTGACACAGCTGCTGCTGCTCGCTGAGTAAACACACACACACACACACACACACACACACACACACACACACACACACACACACACACACACACACACACACACACACACACACACACACACACACACACACACACACACACACACACACACACACACACTCTGTGGTATAGCAAGCTGCCCACAGGGATTCTGTGTACTGTCTGTTTGTGGAATAAGGTTGCCAAATATCACAAGGCTAAAACAGTGAATGTCCAACTGGCATTCGCTTGCTGCTTTTGTTCATGTGTGTAAGGGTATGTGTTTGCGTTAATGAGTGCATGTGAATGGAAAGCATGAACCAACCCTACGATAAAGCATGCATTTACTGCTTAGAGCTTAAAAAGATCACTGAATGAAGACACTTCATTGATTTAGTCGATGGACTGAAAGTGAATCAGCAACAATTTTGATAACTTTTTAACCAAAAATTAAATTCTTCGGTTCCAGCAGCTCTGTGAATGTATTTCTGTGATAGAAAACTAAATATCTTTGGGTTTTCGACCATTGGTTGAACAAAAAAGCAAAAAGACGTGTGTGAGTGTGTTTGTGTGTGTGTGAGACACCATAGGCATCACCGTAGCAGTATTGCTTTTTTGTTTTTCTGTTCATTTGGCTTAAGCACTGTGAAAAAAATGCTTAGAATCGCCGGGAACAGACAGATTTTTATAAATTGCATCCACAGTTCGGCAATTTCCGCAACATTCCGTGTTTTACAGTTGATTCCATTTTTCTAATCTAATTCTATGATTTTGTCTTTTCTTTAATTGCTACTAAGGGAAAAACGAAGAGAAAAAAAATTAAATATTAACAAAATACACATTACAAACCATATTATCAACTAATCTTGTGACCCTGTCTTGCAGATGGACCCTCTTTCAAATTCAAAAACCTGCTAGTTGGTATTATTCCAGTATATGGCTGCTGTTTGGTTTCTGGCCTCTGGGCAAATAATGAAGCTGCCGTGTATAGTCTGCTATGTGCTTTGTACTGTGGGGGCCAAAAAGGGCCCAACAACAAACTTTTGCTCCAGGGCCACATAATAGATTAATTCACTGTTGTTTGAAAAGACAGAAACAAGAAAATAGTGATGGCTAAAAGGGCATAACAGCTTAGAACATCATGTCAACAGTGAAGCCTTGCACCTTCACCCTGTCTGGAGCAACCTGCAGACATTTACTGGAAATAACTGGATAGAAAACACATGAGAAAAGAGTCGGCCTCACATGAGGTGTTTGTAGCTCCCACTAGCCTCGTGGCATCTGGGAGCACCGTGGGGAGTCTGTGTGTTAAATAAATGACTGGGGAGTTTAGCCCATGTGCTAACCATGTTAGAATAACACGAGCAGCGCTGGCCCCGCCGGGCAGCGCTCAAGCCTAACGCAGGGCTCTTCCGCTGGGTCGCCTCCCCCGGGTGAAGCCCAGGCTCCACCCGGGGCCTTGTATATTTTTCCCTGGCTGCCTCTTTATTTTCCCTCGGCTGAAACCAGTCAGATCAAAGTGCGCCTTAACCTTCTGTCCTCCCATCCCTTCATCCAGACCTACCCTGCCTGCTTTTTCTGTAGAGCCACCAAGGTTGAGAGAAGAAGAATGAATTCCGGGGAAGGTGTAAAGTGTTTGTCTACTCATCTGAAACAACCAGCTGTACCTCTGAGGGCTTTGAGTTTTTATGACTGCAGACTCTCTCCAACAAGAGAATGGAGAGAGAGGAAAAACAGGTCAGTTGTCGTCATTTCCAGGAGCTCGGTCAGTTGTGATACCATGGGAACGAAGACCGATAATCATCCAAAGGCTACATTCTTTGTGGAACTTCAGTGTTTGCTAAAGGGCTTGGCTGCACTTTGTTTCACTAAGCATTTTAACTTCATTTATTAACGTACAATTTGCACAGAAACTTCCTTTCAGAGGATGATAAAGATGTCTCAAATGATACACTGTGTGTGTTTGTGTATGCAGATGTGTGCGTTTGCAAGGGTGTGTGTGCGCACATGTGTGTCCTCATTTGTCCTCCCACTGAGCCCTCGTCACAGACAGTAGCCATTTTCAGCTTATAGGGCCCTTCATCAAAGCTTCAAACCCACCCATGGTCTGCCCGCTTGTTACACACTCTCGTTAGCATGTGTGTGTGTGTGTGTGTGTGGCTGCCAAGCTAACGAGGCACTAGGTAATGTTACAGGGACTCACTCCAACCACACCATGAGCAAGCCATTACACCAATAAGCCTGCATCATTTCCAAAGAATCCAATTAAATTTTGGTCTTACAATGCTGCACTCCTGAAAACACAGATTTTCTTCATTGAGAATGTGCAAACACACACACACTACACACACGCTCACAAAAATGTCTCAGACGCGCTGCCGTCATCTTTCCCTTGGTTTCCCTCTGGCAGCTTGCTTACATTTTGTGTGTGTGTGTGTTTCAACGAGGGCAGAATAAACCACTCATCCAGCTGTCTATGTACATGATATCTCTGTATTTGTGGAGAGGAACCTGCACGGCCCTCTCTCTCTCTTTCTGCACCTGTTGGTCTGTGTCGATCATCTTTTCCCTCTCCTTTGTCTGTCTCTTCAGAAGTACTCGATATTTTTTTTTCCTTTTTCACCTTCCTTCCACCAGCTTGTCTCTGTCTCCCCCTCTTCTATCCCTCCCCCCTTTCCTCTCCACCGATTCTGGCTGGCATCTGTTAAGCCGCTAAACAGAAAGTGCGTATGCATGTGTGTGTGTGTGTGTGAGTGTGTGTGTGTGTGTGTGTGTGTGTGTGTGTGTGTGTGTGTGTGTGTGTGTGTGTGTGTGAGTGTGTGTGTGTGTGTGTGTGTGTGTGTGTGTGTGTGTGTGTGTGTGTGTGTGTGTGTGAGTGTGTGTGAGTGTGTGTGAGTGTGTGTGTGTGTGTGTGTGCGTGTGTGAGTGTGTGTGTGTGTATGTATGTGTTGGTCTTGCTGGGTTGGATTTGAACAAGCCCATGCCTGTTCTGCCCCGGTGGCCTATGAAATGAGAAAGGCAGCCACTGTGCTGCAGACCTCCACTGATAAATCTACCAGGGTTACCCCTCCATGTGTGCATCTGCATGGGCGTGTGTGTGTGTTTGCATATGTGCAAGCGTGCATGCATGTAATGTGCGCGTGTGTATGTGCGAGTAGTGATCATCTGTGTTTGCGTCTTCAGCTCTGTGACGCCAGAATAGAGATTTGGAGAGATTTGATTTCACTCTCACACACACACACACACACACACACACACACACACACACACACACACACACACACACACACACACACACACACACACACACACACAAAGCCAAATGTGTGTATGAGTGTGTATATGCGTGTGCATGCACCATGTAGTGTAATCTCCCATCATCACCTTAAATGCGTGACATTAAAACACCACGAGTCGATTCTTCTTCAGACACTTGGGTTTTTTTTCTTCTTCTTCTTGTCGTTTGTCTCATTTTCATCCGTGTGCACATATATTCGTCTCGGGAGAATTAGAGGTCATGTTACCAATCTATGGAGCACTCAAAGACAGGGGAGAGAGAGAGAGAGGTAGACTGAGATAGAGTCAGACAGAGAGAGAGGGGGGTGTACGAAGAGCACTGAAAGCCTGGGGTTACCATGCTTATGACAGCGAGGTCAGATATTGAAGCGGTGAAGTCAATACAACACACCATTTAGCAGACATATTTATCTGGAGATAGTGTCTACTAAAGGTGTGAAACAAAGAAAAAGAAAGGAACAAAGCAAGAAAGAAATAAACTTCCTCTGACAGTCTGACAAAAGTTTATACCTGCTTCTGCACAGTTACAGAAAGTATCAACTGCCCTTAAGAATACAGGATTTTACATGATACAAAGATAGAGGGAATAGCATTTTAAGGCATCGAGCTTCAGATGGTTTCATTAGATTTTAGGGCTGAAGGAGCAGGGTTTAAAGTCAGAGGCAGGATTTTACTATGTTGGGTATTTTATTCTAACAATTGATGCGTTCATTAAAAATATGCAATATGATCCTGATCCTTGTGGACTGTATGGGTTTGCTGGCATCTGACAGCTCCCTCACTCTCCTCTTCATTTTGTTGCACCTGTTAGGGTGGAACAATGTACAACTTCAACATTCTTGTTAGTTTGTGGGCTTAAGGCACCAAACATAATTCCCTGCATAGCTCTGAATTCTGATTGGCCAGAATGAGTAAAATCACCTGTGGGGTTGTGAAGGGCCTTGAAGCAGCATTCATGTGGGCCGTTATCTCAGATGTTCATTGTGAATGTGCCATTTGTCAGCCAAGTCAGTGTCAGTGTGCCAATGAGGTATACATTTATGCAAATACCTCAGAACCACCTCAAAATTAAGCTGCAAAAAATGATTGATTTTATTCAGTAGTCAATTCCCTGAGTCTCACACAGCACATCACATGTTTGTGTGGCATGTTTACCTGCTGTTTGTGGAAAACGGGCCCTGCAGCCGGCCTTTAAGTGTGCGGCTGTTACAGTTTTTTACATCGCTGGAGCAGCTCCACTGCTGCATGAGGAATGCTACAACCACCCTGACTCTCACCAAGGGGCTCGTTCAACAAAGCAAATATTGTCACACACACACACAAATGCACGCACAAACACACCTAAGCACACATCTACACAAACACACACTCTAATAATTCATGCGCAGAGGCAGAGCCTTCTTGCATCTTTAGTGCATGCACACGCACAACCACACACAAGGGTGATGGAGGTCGTTGAGGCGTTTTTTATGAGCAAGGGCCTGCTCCTTGTCTACCATATTTCACCTCTTTAGTGTGTGTGTTTATGTGTGTGTGTGTGTGTGCGTGTGTGTGTGAATGTGCAGCAAAACAGAAAAAAAGCCGAGACATTATCTTCAAGCCATGACAGCTGTAATTGTGGAGCACATTAAAATGGGTGCAGGGTGACACCTCTAACCACCTTCTATTAAGAAACACACACACTCACTCAGGACCCCTCCCCCTGCATCCTCTCTATTCCTCTCTCACACACACACACACACACACACACACACACACACACACACACACACACACACACACACACACACACACACACACACACACACACACACACACACACACACACACACACACACACATGCACAAAGGTGGATTCATTGTGGTCAAACAAGGAAATGAGCATCTTCAAGCCCATCAAAGCTGAGTGCTTTGAGGAGGGCCAGTCTGGCTAATGTGTACACATTGATGTCTTGATTATATGTGTCAAATATATGTCAGTTTTCTGCCTGGTAAGAAAAAGGAGAACAGAAACCTTTCACAGAGACAAATAAGTGGTGGAGAAGAGACAGAAAGAAGCAGCCATGTGCAGATTCTGCTCCTTTTGGCTGTCATCCGTTATACTTACGTTTTTCATCATTGTTGCTTTGACCCCTTTACACATTATAGACCTTTGGGGTGAAGGAGTTCCCAGAGTTGTACTCTAAAATCAATGCCAAAGGAGAGTACCAAAGACCCACAATACAGACACCCTTGGTCTGTCCAAAATGCAAAATGTACTCTGAAAAAAAACAAAAAAACATCTGCTACACTTTTCACCTATCACAGTCATTGTTTTTTTTTACTTTTAGAACAGAAACAACTTTACTGTTACAGCACATACAGCCTTGCTGTTAACTCTCTCCCAATTTGGCGAACTCCAACCAGTGTGGGACATGTCAGGCTCGAATTTCCTCTGATTTTATTTGGGTCAGGTTTTATGCCATGAAACCATTTTCCCCCAAATCGTTAAAATCAAATAAGCAATATTGAAAGAATACACTGTTAATTTTGTGCACTGTATCTGTCCCTCAGGCATTTCTGAAATATGAGGTTGCACAGAACAAAATCTTAGACAAAGAGGAATGTGACGCCAGTGAACACCAAGGTAAAAGTGGGTTTTATCAGTTTTAGGATCATTCATTCTGCTGTGGTTCAGGCTTGGATAAGAGACTATGGTAAATGTGTACCAAATGACCACCTGTTGGAGGTTGCTCCAAACAACTCTCCTTCCTCGAGCTGTCTTTGGCTACAGCTACTACCTGCTTTTAGCCAGTTAGCACAGTTAGCCAACCAAAAACAGCCTCCAAAACTGAGGGAGGCCAGTTTGCCAACAGGGAGGATAGTACTGAGGTGATTTAAAGTGGAGAACCAAACCAGAGCTAGTGGTTGTTGTGGAAAGACAAGGTGATTTTGATTAAATGGGCTAGCTGGTTAATAAGCTAACTTCAGTACACAATACAAAGACGTCTTTAACATAATGTCAGAACATGTTTCTGCCTCACATTCTGTTGACTGCTTTCATTTTTTGAATGTTTAAACTAAAATTCTGGCCCTATCTTAGACATTGTACCTTGAAAGATAAGTTCAGAAGGGTCGAGTGAAAAAGGAACAGGTTCAGAAAGCTTTGAACGAAGAAGGATCAGGTTAAGAAAGAATCGTGTGAAGGACAATTCCAGCTCAGGCTGACATTTTTGTCCTAAATAGAAACTCTGGCAGACCCAGCAGGAGTGAAAGGAAAACTTGAAACGTCAGGATTACTTGTGTGATGCCTCATATTTGTAGCTATTTTTGGTCTAGATGTCACGTTTTGAGTATGAAGCACAAAGAATAAAAATGGACACAACATGCCTATTTCTCTATATTATACTTCTCTCTAGTCCTTCTCATTGTTTCTCACACACACACACACACACACACACACACACACACACACACACACACACACACACACACACACACACACACACACACACACACACACACAGGAGGTGCCATCGATACAGCAGTAATCTGCAGCCGATAAGCTCAGGCTTTGGTCGTGAACAAAGGCGAGGGCAGCATGGCGGTTATAGATCCTCCCTCTCCTCTGTTCTCACTAAATCACTTCACCTTTCAGGATCACACACACATAGAAACACACACACACACACACACACACACACACACACACACACTGTAGGAATGCATGCATACATACACACACACTCACTCTCATGCACTGAGAGATTTAACATGGACAAGTGGGCACTTGGTAGAAGAATTCAATTGGTCTCCCTCTCTCCCCCTTTCTCTCTCCAGGTCTCTCTGCCTCTCAGGGTGTCACAGGACATGCCAGGCCTAATGCCTTCCAATCTTCTCCCCAACACACACTGTCGCCTTTCATTTAAAGGCCAGCTGACAGGGATGACCAGCATCTCCACTCCTCCAGCTCTCCCGCTCTCCTCTCTCCGTCTGTCTCTCTCCTTTTCTCGCAACTCGTTAGAGCTTTCTTTCTGTTACTTAGACCATCTGCCGTCCTCCATCCATCACTCAAATTATGTCTTTGGATGTGTTGGGAGGCCTTATTAGCTTTTGTTTACTCTCGTTCATTACGCCGTCCGTCTTTTTTCTTTCCTTTTTTCTTCCCTTTCTTCCTTTCCTTCTTTTTACCAACCCTTCCCTGTTCTCTTCATTCTTTCCCTTCTCTGTTGCTGAAATCAAATCTAATGCCCCCTTTCAGTGCAGTCTGTGTCTGCCTCGTCCTCCCTCCCTCCCTCCCTCCCACAGTGTCCTCTCCTCTCTAACAGCTTTCTATCTATTTGTCTCCGTGTCAGTGTTCAGCACCTCACACCGCCACTTTAGCTCCTCTCCCCATTGTGCTTTCCCAGCCTGCCACGCTGGGTTTTCAATTGACCAACAAGAGTAAACACCGGTTGCCGAGCATCAATCACATCACACACACCGGCAGAGAGAGTGAGAGAGTCTCCAATTTCACTGTTGCTTTTTTTCCACCAATTTTACACAGAATATGGTCAGAACAATCTACTACGAGATAATACCCCGGGTGACAGTTTGTGTGTGCGTGGCTGTGTGTGTGTGTAATTACAAATTGACTAGCTTTTAAATGATTCCTATGAAATGGTGTGTTTGCAGCAGGATATAAGAGGATGGAAAAAAAAAAAACAACTTACAATCATAATAATTAACCTCATCATTATCTTAAACATGTTGTCAGCAATAACCACATCCAAACATAATGATTCAATGTATTTGTAAAGAAATACATATTTGAAATGCTGCATGTAAAACACGAGGAAGAGGCTCAGAGGCCAAAGCACTGCACAGTGGCTTATAAAATGATATGAAATGACTTTGGAAAGTTGCTCCTGTCCCTACTTGTTTGAAACTTGTTGCTGCATCAAATTCAGAATAAGCAAAGCTTTCCAAAAATATATGAAGATACAATATTAAATGTATTGTCTTTGCGCTGTTTTCAACTGAGTCAATGGAAAAGCACATTCTGTTTCAGTTATCTTTTAAACAGCATCACAACTTTTTGGGAATTCAGGCTGTAATAGGAGTGATGACCACAATGAAAATGATGCAAAAAACTGGGATTTACATTTAACAGCAGATTGTATGGAATAAAAAAGAGAACTAGGGAGTTATTAGCTTTACAGTGAGTGAGTATAGTGAGTGACCAGGTAAGTGTGGCACCTCACCCTATGACTGCTGACAGAACAAGGTGCATGGAGGCAAAAGTCTGTGTGAAGGTGATACAGAGAAAGTAAAGGGAGTGTGAGAAAAACGAGTAGCTACTATTGTCTGCAGCAATCAAAACACAGCACAGAGGTGTTTCTGTCACACATGCACACTGACTCACACACACACTCACAAAGACACTGGACTGAAGTGCAGCTTAGAGGAGCCTTGTTAAAGCACCTAACTGAGCAGCATAACATGATGATTTGCTGTTGGTGAGTTCGCTCTTATCTAACCCCTCCCCCCCCCCACACACACACACACTCTCTCTCTCTCCTTCACTTATTCACAAACAAACATGCACACACGCAAACATAAGCACACACATTCTGGTTGTACTGTAATAAGGAATTATTCCTTCATTATTATTGCCCTATCAGTCCCTTCTGCCTCCCTTTGGCCTGTCAAACCTGATTTTTACACACATACATGCATTAGAGTGTATTTGTGAGTGTGTGTGATGCACTTGTGGTTTGTATGTGTGTGAGCGCTCTCCCCCAAGCAGTAAATCACTGCTGTGTTAATTGGTAGGAACAACAGCAACACTTTGGCAGTATATAATGTTTTATGTTTGTTTCTTTATTACCATCTTTAATGTTCATCGCTGTATGTGGGTGTAGGTGTGTTTGCATGTGTGTGTGTGTGTGTGTATGCACATGTTCCACCAGTGTGTATATGTACTGCATTATGATCCTAATGAGACACTGTAGATGAGAGGGGACTGGAAATGCGCAGAGGAACAAGAGCATGATAAGCTTCTTAACGATGATCACTCAGTGTGTGTGAGTATGACAGTGTGTACGTGTGTGACATGCATATGTGTGTGTACGTGTGTCTCCCTCTCGAGGCTCTCCACTCACAGGCGGAACACAATCAACGCAGCTCTCATTTGCAATCAGTAATTAGAATGCTAATTAGCCCCTGGGAGCTAACGGGAACTAGTGTATTACAAGGGCTTGATTAGGACTGCTCTATTCCTATGGGAGGGATTTACACCTGCACGCTATTGGCTCAAACACCTGTCAGTCATGACCTTGCTTCCAGTTGGGTGTGATTGTGACTGAATTTGAATGAATTAGTCACTGGGATAACACTTACTGAGCAATGCTTTACAACAACACGCTCATGATAATGAGCAACCTCGAGATGCAGAATCGTGATACGAGATGCTTCTCAGTAGATAAAGTAATACTATACTATAATCTCCTCAGTAGTTAATACTCACCGTATTTAGTATTTTTAACCATTCCTGCAAAATGATCCTAAAATGCCTATGCAAGGCATACCCACGCATGGCTTTGGTCTCTTTTGAAATGTAACACTGAAGTTTTATCCCCAATCACAAACACCCTGAAGTAGAAGGAATATGCGTTTATATTTATCTAGAAAAATATGTTTATTTATATTTAAGACATCTATATTCATATTAAAGGCATCTTTACTAATATTTAGGCTGTATATCTTTATATTGAGGCCATTTACTGTGTTTATATCTTTCAAACCATGTCTAATTTCCCTATTTGTGCTGAATTCCTTGATTTGTCTGTAAATTACCCACTGCAGCATCATGCCCTCACATTCAGAATAGTATTGGCTAGACAAAGCACCAGTCATCCACACAATCGATTGCAACTGGCTCGATCTTTCCACGAAAGAAGAGAACGAGACACTTCCTTTCAACGCATACTCTTGTTGGCTATGAACATGATATGGATGGTGCCTTCGTCTACATGCTTACTGGGGTTATAATGGAGAAATTGTAGAAGATTAGCACATCTGCTGGCCAATTTGGCATTACAAAACAGCTTTCTGCTGATTATTACACTGTGTTGGACTTAACGTAAGCAGAATCTTTCTGTTGGAGTTTTATTGATGGCTGGTTTACTCTGACATTTCAATGGTTAGCTGCTTCAGTTTGATAATAGTTTGCTTGTTTATTGTTGGTGTCCATTGGTCGTGCTGGATTTGTTTCCAGGTGATATGAAGTGAAAAGCTGGAAATTTAAAAAAAAACAAAAAAAACACTATAATTGCTAGAATGACTTTATTTTGTTTATAGTGTTGATGATCTCTGTCCATTTCTCTACTATGTAGTTTCTGAGTATGAGGTTTCAAACACTTCCCCAGCTTTCATTCACCTGTGTCCCTCTCCCCCTATCTTTATCCTCCACTCTCTGCCTCTCCATCCTCTAACCGTAGAATCAAACACAGCGCTGTCTGTGCTGCTTAGATGCCCAAGCCATTTGGCTAACCACTGACTGCTCAGGTCCATTCTCCTGTCTCATTTAGCATAAGATTGAGTTGATAACAGCCAGAAGGTCATTAGACCAGCTCTGGATTGTGTCTCCAACTACTCCCAACAGTCTAATCTAAATAGACAGAGAGAAATGGTGATGGACTTGACCAAAGCTTCTGCAACTTCTTTATCCTGGGAATGAAAGTGAGTAAATTTAGAGTCACAGCGGGACTGAGACTCATTAAAGCACATTAGTGCTGTAAAAAATAAGACCTTAATAGTGAGGTAATGGATGCAATAACACAGAGAAAACTCCTTTTTTTGATCATTTGATAAACAGATAATCAAATTGGTCCAAGGACATGTACTGACTGACAACTGCACTATATATATGATATAAAGCTTGAGTCAGCAGGCTAGCTTAGCTCAGCATGAGGACTGGAAGAAGTGGGAAACAGACAGCCTGGCTCTGTCCAAGGGTTAAGAAAGCTGCCGACCGCACTTTCTTGGCGGGTGAAGTGATTTCTTAAAGTCTCCATTGCCTGGCAATGTCATGTGATGACAAAACTCCAGCAAGTCACTACCGCCCTTCCAAATAATAGCTTCTCAACATATAACAGAAACTTTCTGTTTTTACACTTTGTGTTCAATTGATTCAAGCTAGATATACACTAAGTATGTTAATTGCTGTGCTTTAGAGGTGCTGATAGGTGGATTTTGTTACATTTGGACTGAGACAGGCTAGCTGTTTACCCCTGCTAAGCTAAACCATCTGCTGGCTTCAGCTACATATTTAGCATACAGACCTGAGAGTGGTATTGATCTTCTGATGATATCAAATATGCGTATGTTGAGCTAATCCTTTATGCATTGCTATTTTCTATCCTATTCTATACTAAATCATGTTGGACCGACATGTATTTAAAAAATGTATTGCAGGATAACCAGGGTTTGGTAACACTGGCTCATTTATGTGAGCATTGTTTCACTTCTGTGTTTTTACCATCTTTTTTTTGTCACAAACTATAAGAAATATGAAATTTATCTCAGGAATGACAAATGAAGAATCACAAATTTGTCTTGGCAAACAACAAAACTCACCAATTCTCACTATCTCTCAGAGCTTTCTTATATGTGGGCCTTGACATCCTGCTTACTCTCAAAACCTTGTTGATATGCTGCTGTCTTTGTGTACTACTGGCTCCGGTGCCCGTCATCACTCACACACAAACTCACACACACATGCACACACACACAGACGCACAAACACACAAGTTGACAGTGTAAAGCGTGACTATCATATCAGGTCTAATTTTCTCCTCCATTCAGCCAGCAACCTTAGACACTGGTAGGATACACACACACATGCAGCATACATAGTCACATAGTGCACACATACTTTACTCACATGCATGAAGATACACACATACTTACAGACACACACACACACACGCACATCACATCACAAAGGCATTACTTCTCTTGCTGTAAGACAGATGTAAGTGGGGTGTCATTGTGGGGTGAACAGACAGAGTGCAGGGTGATGAAGAGCCGTGTTAAACCTTGTGTGTGTGTGTGTGTGTGTGTGTGT